>NW_015548288.1:941345-955204 GCF_001515605.1 Sinocyclocheilus anshuiensis
TATATATAATTTTTATTTTATTTTCAAGCACTTTCTAAAGCAACGTTTTTTTTGTAATTGACAAAATTATTGGTATATTACATTATATTTTTATCATATTTAAGTTTTAAATAGTTTTGTATTTGTAATCTGATTGTAATTATATTCTTGTAGTATGAACAGATATTTCTGTTTATCCCTGTGGTTGTTTGATTCTTTCTTTTTTTTCCCTTAAATGCTGTGTCTTGTGCCCAGGGCTGTATTTTCTACCCAGTCTGAAAGTAAAGCTTTTCATCCTTTCTTTATCATAGATGAACCCACTCGGTCTCTCAGTGGTCTCATTTTGAAGAACAACGTTAAGGCCCATTACCAGAACTTCCCAAACGGCGTGTCTGACTTCATCAAAAATGAGTGTCTGCAGAACATTGGAGACTCCTCACCGCTCATTAGAGCCACAGTGGGTGAGTATGGACCGACAACGCATTTACTGTGTGACTCTGAGCTCCCAGCTAGTGCCATCATGACAAACAATATTATGCTTTTGGGGGCTGTGTCTGGCTTTGTGTTGTTGCTTTCAATGTAAGATCATTTATTGACTCTTATGTCCGAGAATACACAGTGTGCCTAAATTAGCCTTCTGTGATTGTGATTAGACTGTTATGAGGAATGCAGTGCTGTGTTTCTATGGTTACCCAGCATCAACAGCATGAAATATCATTCCTCCTCTTTTTGTTTATTTGGTTTAAAAAAAAAAATTTTTTGTAGTGTTTTATGAGTATTTTCCCACACAGTGATTAATATAGTGAAAAACTGAGTATAATTTGTTCACATATTATAATGTTTTGTTATCAGATTTGCATAACAGCTTGGTTTTTGTGTAGATGTTTGCTTCTGGCAGTTGGTTATGTGAACTGCAGTATAGGCTGGTCTGAATGGTGCATTATTGTGCATATGTTTGTGTTCCTCAGGTATTCTGATCACGACTATAGCGTCTAAAGGGGAGTTACAGAACTGGCCGGAGCTTCTACCTAAACTTTGTTTACTTCTGGACTCAGAGGACTATAATACTTGTGAAGTAAGACACACAAACACACACTTTGTGATGGCCTTTCTCTCCTCTCTCATGTTTCTTCTCTTCAATCTCACGTAATCTCATGTTTCTCTCTCTCTTTGTCCTTCTAAGTGGAGCTGTAAGTTGATGGATGTTGCTGACTCATTGTCTAAAACTGTAGTGTAGTTCAAGGCTTCCTCATCTAAAGCCTCAGCCTTATAATTGAGGTTTGCTGATCTATGTGTATTACGACATACCTTCACAGGGAGGTTTCTCTGCTTGGCTTCATGATGTAAAATTAATTTACGTCATCAGGGCGTGCTCATCAAACTCTTCTGCAGGGTTCTATATATCTATCGTTGATTTATTTGTTTTGTTATTGCTCTGAATGTTTGGTTTTAACGTTTTGTTGAAAAAAATCATACCTTTTGTAATATCTTAATTCAGATGATCTTATAATCAACAAAGTTTTGGTTTGTAAAGTATATAAATGCTGCTCTTTTTGAACTTTCTATTCATCAAAGAATTCTGAAAACTGTATCAATGTTTTCACAAAACTATTTAGCAGCACCAACTGTTTTCAAAACTGATAATAATAAGATTGATTTATTTTTTATTTTATTTTATTTTTTTAAATCGGATTATCAGAATGATTTCTGAAGGATAATGTGACACTGAAAACTGGTGTTATCTGTCACTATTGGTATTGGTGCATTTATGCCATGTCAGAATTACTGTAACTAAGCTTGCTATAAAGTAATTACAAGTTCTGTGAGCACATGAATGCTTTATACAAGTTACAGCTCTCTGATTTGCTGTGAGTTGTCCTCTTAATTAGGTAATAATATTGATAATTCTGACATAGTGTAAATAATTTAATAATTAATAATAATTAAAAACAAATGTATGCATTTAGCAGACGCTTTTATCCAAAGCGACTTACAGTGCATTCAGGCTATACATTTTTTACCAGTATGTGTAAATGTGAATGCATCATATGTCCTATATTTAGGACTGATAGAATCCTGTATTTAACAGGCAGAAGCTGCGAATGGAACGCTATGGTGACCGGAAGTAAGCTGTTACACCGCCATAGCCGAGAACATAAAAATCACTAAGCAACCGCAAACAAGATGGCACAGCGCAGCATTCAGTCATTTATTGAGTTTTATGAGGAGAATGTTTAGGCAATACTTCCATTGCTCGCTTCACAACATCTCTAGCAGTGGTGTATAAAGTACCTGAAAGCCATACTCAAGTAAAAGTACAGATATCTTACCAGAAAATGACTTTGGTAGAAGTCGAAGTCACCGTTTAGAATATTACTTGAGTAAAAAGTCTTAAAGTATGTGATATTTATTGTACTTGAGTACGAAAAGTATTTTTTTAATCTTAAACATACTTGAGTATTGAAAGTAAAAGTACAAGTAAATGCAAAATGGAAAAGAAGCAAATAAATATATATAAAAAATGTTCATACACTGCTTGAGTAGCAAGGTTGTGTTCAGTTTGAACTCTTTCTTTCATTTGGTACTTGGTGTCTTTCATTCCAACATAAGAAAACATTTCTGGAATCTGCATCTGAAATAGCATTTACAGGTGCAACATAAAACGTTGAATACTGAATCAGTATTACTGATATTTGAAATAATTTAAAACATGAACAAAATAGTCGAAATGTGAAATTAAAACCGCCAGTAGGTGGCAGCAAGTGACTGTTAATGAGTGAGTCATTGAGCATACAGAAGCATTTTTGCCGTCTACAATTTAGAATGCCTTGAATTTTGAGTTTTAATAGACTAATAAATCACGTGCGTGCACTCTCTGTGATATACTTGATAATTTCAGATCGCACATCATTACAACACTTACCATATTATCGCAGACGATGCTGTATCGCACACCCCAGACTCGACTTGAGAGGAAAATGAATCATCCGCGGTTGTGCGCACACTTGTTTGCACATGAGCAAAGGTGTTTTTAGGAGTCTAACTTGCAAGCGCCAGACCACTGATTCGTCAAACCTGCTTTCCTGCAGTCCGTGTTCTTCTGACTTCTGACTATTTTGTAGTAAGTAACGAATATGCTTTGGGGAAATGTATCGGGGTAAAAGTATACATTTTAATTAGGAAATGTAGTGGAGTAAAAGTAAAAGTTGGCTGAAATATAAAAACTCAAGTAAAGTACAGATACTCCCAAAAAATACTTAAGTACTGTAACGAAGTATTATTACTTCGTTACAATACACCACTGATCTCTAGTCTCAGTGCTACCTGAGTTGTTACTAACAGCAGACATATCTTTGTACAAACGGAATAATCATTAAAATTAGCTTAATTTTAAAACATATCAACACAGATTAAATAAAAGACTAATGGTAGAATCACATACTGATGCAATTACAATGCTGTGTACCATGAAACGTAACATTTACTTACCTTATCTGTCACATTGTAACAACTACGGCAAACCAGCTGTTCTCCCGTAATAGTTAAAGTCGTGCATGCGCAATACAACATCAGAATGCCGTTGCCGTTCCATCAGTGGCTGTTGCTTAAAGTCTCTATTATAAGGGAAAGGAGACAGATCACTCGTTGATGAATGAATAGGAGAATAATTAAGGCTCAGTATGGTCACCGTCTGCCTTAGTAGTTAATTTACTCTAGAATGTGCATTAACTGTATATATCAGAAAATTACATTATTTTAGTGTTACTTAAGCTAAAGAAGAAAAATGTATGATGCCACTGTTGTAAAATTGTATTGCTTATTTGAAATATGTTATTGGCATAATTTAGTAAACACTTTTGGTTATTTCAATCTTTATCTCTTTATTACATATACTTTGTTCAAGTAGATGTGCTTGTATGCCTCTTACCGACATAGAAAATACATGCTTAGAAGCATTACCAATACTGAACTGACTAAGCTTGAAAGAACTTGGAACAAGGTCATGAGTTTAATTTCGAAGACGCATAAGTGGTAACATAAGCAGCAGACAGCCTAGCTCTTGGTGGGTGTGTGGGTGTAAAAAGGAGAAAGCATCCATCCACTGCTGTGATCCTCTGGTTTGGTTGTGGCATGCCATGTGGGTCCTCATATTGCTATATGAAGTCTAAAGCAGTTGAGAGACATTTCCAGAATGTCGGGGATGACTTTATTTAGCTTGGGCATGAAGTGGTTTTGCTTTCTGTAATGGGTGTAATGTACAGGGATGACATGTTATCTTGTTTATGGCTAAGATGCTCCTGACCTTTGAATCGTAGTTTATTGGCTGAAAGGAGCCATAGCCCACACTGGCCGTTATATGAGCAAACTGATGCGGAAATGCATATGAAGGTGAACTGGATGATGACATCACTGAAAAATAACTCTTTGTTATTGTCTTCTTGCATTATTGACAAACTATTTTCCTGTTTAACACTGTAAAGCTGCTTTAACACAATCAGTATTGTATAAAGCGCTATACTGTATAAATAAATGTGACTTGACTTGGCTAGTAATTACTAATGCGCCAAAGTCCATTTATTGTTTGTTGTGAATATTTAATGATATCCAACACAATGTCTTTGTATATGTATATAGTAGGACTGTCAAATTGGCTGAAAAACTAAATTCGAATTTTGTACTTAAATATTATCAAAATTCGAATTATATTCGAATTTAAAATGCATAATTTCAGTTAGGGTGAAGAAAAGCGTTTGGCTTCTCTTATGAGGCCACAAGAGGAAAATATTACTAATGCACGTTTATTCAAAGCATAAGATAACATGACTATCTGTGAAAAAAAAGTGCATAATGTTTAAAATAATGTTTATAAACCAATTATAATTAATTAAGTTACTTAAACAACTATAAACAAAACATCATGTATGTATGCATGGTTTAGTACAAAGGGCGGAAAGCCAATCATACATTTTTCATTTAAAAACATGAGATGCAGTGGGATGGGGGAAAAAACCCACCATAAAAGTCTCGAGACATGTTTTTTTCAAAGTTAAACTTGCATTAATTTTACATGGCCTTTAAACATGCGGCTCCTTTGTGCAAGATGCGAGTGCAACGGTGATAGATGTCCTAGAAAATGCATGAAATATGCGTTCTGTGTGAACGGCTTGGTTTCAGTTTTGACGTAAACAAGATCTTCTCCGCATTGATGTTCTCTTTTCCTGCAATATTTGTAATTAACAATGCAGAAGCGCCGCATCTAGTGGCTTCAACTGGATAAGCTATGAAAATCATTAAAATGCAATGACACTTACATCGTCATCGCATTTCGTGTGCCACTGATAAGGCTGCCTGACGCACACCTAAAATTCGAATGCACCGTTTTTGCATTCGAATGTGGATTTTTATTGTAAATTCGACGAATATTCGAAATTCGAATTTCTTTTGACAGCCCTAGTATATAGATATAGATACATACTGTATATATTTATATAAATATATATAGATGTAAAGAATTGGTGTTTTGACCTTGAGGGACTGGTGGCTTCCTCTGTTGTTTTCTCTAAGCTCTCTAGCTCAAAATATGCCATCTCCAACCAAGTGGAAGCTGACAGTAGAGACAGTTGCCATAGCGACAGCCGAGCCAGACAGCTCGTTGCCACGGCACCATTTGTGCTCGTGACCTGATTAGATTCCTTACAGGTGGAATGTCTGTGAGATCAGGAGGATGCTTGATGTTGTTGGGTGGGTCCCTCTGCTGCAAGGTCTGGCTTTGGTATTGTTCTACATCAGATTCGTTTTTGAGTGTTGCAGTTAAACATTAAATTTTGCATGGCACCTAGTTTTTTCTGCTACAGAAGAAGTGATATCGCCAACTATAGGGCACTGAAAGTACTAGGCCTATATCTTGTGCATTTTGTCCTTACTCACCCAAACTTGTCAATAAGGCTACTTTACGTAATTGTGAGTTCCTTAGCAAGTAGTTGTGAATCACAGGTGTGAGGTGAGGACATGACTGCAGCCAGCAATGGACCAAAACCAGCACATCCAGTTTTGAATTTTACTTAACATTATTTTATTTATCCGTTATACTGAAGAGACCTCTTTGAAGGATATTGTGTTTTTTTTTGTTTGGGTTTTAGAAAATAAACATGATTGAAAATCAGATACTCTAAGACTTTTACTCGAGTTGTTTTGGAATTGGTGACTTGTAACTTGTAATGGAGTCATTTTTGCTGTAAGGTATCTGTACTTTTACTCAAGTATGGTTTTCAGGTACTCTTTACACCTCTTATTTCCTAACTGGTACTTTATCCTTTGTGCTCTATATAGTTAATGTATACAGTGTATGGTTAATAATAATACTGTAACAGTAATAGTACTAGTAGTTTCCATATTAACTATTATTGTCTGTGTATTATGTAATGAGCCTATGAACCTGTTTAGTATGCACATAGCCAGACCTGTAGTGTCTTCTGAACACAGACTACTTACCAAGAACCCACGTTACTTCCATGAAGATTTCAGTTACTTATTACCCTAAACATTTATTTCCTGTTTCTGTTAAGGTGTGGTTTAAATGTCAAGTTGCATCCTTGTACATTGATGTCAGAGTTGACTTTTTTTTTACCCTTTACTGTACAGTTACTTAAATATTATCATGTCATTTCTGCTCCCCCTACAGAATTTCTCATGTTCTGCTTTACATTTTCGATTAAATTAACCTACAGCTGTTTTTGGCTGTCTGCATTGTATTAAATCTGCATGTCACCTACAATGTACACTCCATGAGTCAGCTGTGAGCTTGAGGCAACAGCAAAAGTATTCTACTTTATTTTCAGCAGCACTGACTGCACTTCAAGCCAAAAATAGAAATGGAGTGTCTGTCAACTGAAGGCCTCAGTGTTACCGTGTGACAGTGACGACTGGTTAGGTCAGTTTGATTGATTTTGATGGAAGTGTTCTAGATCAAAGATTTGAGGTTGTTCAGTGAGAAGGGGAAATATGTATGATTTGTCTGTGTTACATTCCTGCTGTGTTTGTCTTTTCAGGGGGCTTTTGGAGCCCTGCAAAAGATCTGTGAGGACTCTGCTGAGATCCTGGACAGTGACATGCTGGACCGCCCACTCAACGTGATGATCCCCAAGTTCCTGCAGTTCTTCAAGCACAATAGCCCCAAAATCAGGTAAGATAAGCCTGTGTTCCCTAATGGAGCACAAATGTTTGAAACTGCGAGGAGTAGTGGTCGACCGATATATCGCCAAGGCCGATATATCGGCCGATATTTGGCATTTTTCAAATATCGGCATTGGCCGATAAGTTTTTCTGTTTGGCCTATGCGTTCGAGGCGTGCTCACATTGCTCACATTCTCCCTCTTGATCGCCGTCGTCGTTAACAGTTCTGTCTAATATGGATAGAAGTCTGTCTAATAATCCGATAGAACTGTTAAACAAAGGAATTAAAATGTATACAAAAAGTATTATAACGATTGCTTTTATATTATTAGTAATAGAAAGGCAAACATTATAATACTTTATCGTTTGCCGTCAGCATTCAGCAAATACGCATTTACGTCATTTAAACAAATCTTTGAATGGCCTATGAAATTTTAATTTCACAAACCTTGCAAACTTAGTCGAATCCAGTTGTGAGATCTTGTGAAGTGTATATGTGACCTGCGTGATCGCGTGTTCTCTGCGTGACTTTCAGTCCGTGCTAATGCTTTAGTTTAAACATTAAATTCGTGATTTCAAATTATGCTGCGCTGTATGCATTTGCCCACTGTAATATTCATATAATTTTCACTGTGTGCCCCCCTCCCCCCCCAAACTGTGTTTGCCTGCCAATCAGATCCATCCATCCAGTTACTAGTGCTAGACTATTTACAATATTATTGTATGTGTAGTAACATTATGCCGATATTTAATTTTTTTAATATTGTTATCGTCAATACCAGTCACACTAATTTAAACTACTACTTGCTGTGCAGTTGTTCAGGCTTGTTTGATATATGTACTGTGCTTGTTGTCTGTTGTAGGTCTCATGCCATTGCCTGTGTCAACCAGTTTATCATCAGCAGAACACAGGCCCTGATGCTGCACATAGATCCTTTCATTGAGGTACCACCTACAAAATGAGCCACCTTAATAGGACAAGTTCACCCAAAAATTATAATTCTGTTATGATTTACTTACCCTATTATTCCAGATCCCAGAATTGTGATGCCAGTTTTGAGGAAGTTGTCATTGTTTAGTTCTAAGAAATTAACATATTTTTATATGTATGTGTGTGTCTTTGTGGCACAGAACCTGTTTGCACTGGCAGGTGACGAGGAGCCCGAAGTGAGGAAGAATGTGTGCAGAGCTTTAGTCATGCTTTTGGAAGTCAGATTAGACCGTCTCCTTCCTCACATGCACAACATCATCGAGGTTAGATCACACCTTCTTCAACCCCTCATTAAAACCTAATATAACTAAACTCTATTACATGATTGCTGAAAGTGACCTTGACCTTGAATTATCTACTGTCTTGTATAACTAAATGTTTTTTTATTTACATTTTTTAATAAATTTGGTCAGAAAATCACACCGAGGCAAAGTGAAGGAACAGCAGCCTCTTGTGGACTTTCTTTAACTAGTTTGGTAAAAGTAGAATCAATGAGTCTTATTCATGAAACACCAAATTAAAAATTAATTTCTGTGTAGTTCGTACATAAAAGTGTTATGGTACATTCTGTGGATTTTTTTTTTGTTGGTAAAAATTACTTTTTGAACAGTTTACACACAAATATGCTCTGTTCATGTTTCATGAATAAGGCCCAATGTGTTTATACCATAGACTGTATAAAAACATGGACGTAGTGTCCGTGACGTAACCCGTAGACTTCCAACGAGCATTTTGAAGCCTAAAGTAGGCGGAGCCAGCCGTCGCCATCTTGGCAGCACATCACCGCGCGTCACTCCCGGATAATCGAAAATGGGCAAAGAGGCGGGAGCTGGCTGCTGAAACCACGCCCACCTAGCTCGACGGTGGTGACAGCAGCGGCAATCCACCTGTCACTCAAGTGGCCACGCCCATAATTATGCAGAACTTTAAAGCTTAATATAATTTAAACGGATGAGTAATAAAAAAAATTCATCCCCCTCACAGTTGTCATGAAGGGCAAAATTAGCTATATAGACCAAAATAATTTTTTGAACCAGGCTGTAAACATGTTTTTTTCTGCTGTAAAGTTAGGCATTTTAACATGGGGAGTCTATGGGACTGACTCCCTTTTGCAGCCAGCCTCTAGCGGCCAGTTGATGAATTACAGTTTAAGTCACTTCCTTGTTGGCTTCACGAGAGAGAGCTGGAAGTTGCCGCTTGGTTTATACTCACAAACCCTTTTTCTGTTTTTCAGTACATGTTGCAGAGGACACAAGATCAGGATGAAAATGTCACTCTGGAGGCCTGTGAATTCTGGCTCACACTCGCTGAGCAGCCTGTGTGTAAGGAGGTTCTGTGTGGACACCTGCCCAAGTGAGCATGCACAAACACACAGAGTCCTTTTGATAAAAAAAAAAAAACCATCAACTCATGTGGATGCATTCAATTATAATACAGTTCTGCAACAGGGCAAAGCTGCTTATTTGATGTAAATTATCAGGATCAGTCATCAGAGTTTTTTCTTTTTTGTCACAGATTGATACCAGTTCTTGTGAATGGAATGAAATACTCTGAGATTGACATAATCCTGTTGAAGGTCAGTTTCTCTCTCTGGTTCTAAAGCTTCTTTTTTGAGTATCAACTGATCGACACTTTTTCATATGCCGTCCTAAACATAAAACATAAAAGAGTAAAACACCTGTGATTTGCCATTGAGTTCATACACACAGCAAACATGTGATTTGGTTACGATGCTCAGCCGCATTTGAAAAAAAAAACCACATTGCCAATTTGTTTACATGTGATTTGTTTACATTTGTCATATACAAATTAATAGCATTTTATTTTCCACATCTTAGCCTGTCTTTTAGAAACTGAGTTATAAAGTACATATTTAGCTAAATAAATACAGAAAGCATTTTATCAAGAATACATTGGTATCTTATATTTATTTTAAAAGCATGTAATTACATATTAGTGCTTTTAAAAAGATGGCAGATTGTAAGCTTGTCCAAAAAAAAAAAAATTGTAATAAATAAAGATTATGAAAAATTGATTTCCAGGGTGACGTTGAGGAGGACGAAGCAATCCCAGACAACGAGCAGGACATTCGCCCAAGGTTCCATCGCTCACGCACTGTGGCCCAACAACACGAGGGGGGAGACTCCATTGAGGAAGAGGACGACGATGAAGCTGATCTGGATGATGATGAAACCATCTCAGATTGGAACTTGAGTAAGAAACGGTGCACTTTAAAAAGGACACAGACTCAGCCAAGTCCTGGTCTTCTTAAAATGGATGTACATTGAGACATTGCTTTTGTCTGCATTATTTTTTCTGGTGTGTGTAGGGAAATGTTCTGCAGCTGCACTAGATGTCCTGGCGAATGTTTTCAGAGATGATTTGCTGTTGCATATTCTTCCTTTACTGAAAGAACTACTGTTCCATCCAGAGTGGCTTATTAAAGAGTCGGGCATACTTGTACTGGGAGCCATTGCTGAAGGTATTCCAAAATTTCCTATTCATTCTATAATTCACTCATTGCATAAGCATTAGAATTTAAAAAGGGAAACATGGACATACCTACACTATGTTCAGAAGTTTGCAGTTGGTAAGAGTTTTCTTCTTAGTGTCTTACGTTTACCAAGGCTGGATTTACTTTTGATCATAAATACATAGATACAGTAATATTTTAAAATTATTTCAATTGAAAATAAATGTTTTCTATTTGAATATATTTTAAAATGTAATTTATTTCTCTGATAGAAAAGTATAAAACAGTTGTGCTGATTAATCTATTTGTGAAAACCGTGATGAAAAAAAGAAGATCAGGATTCTTTGAATATTCTTTGAAAAGTTCATAAGAACAGTATTTATTTGAAATCAAAATCTTTGGTAACAACATTATAAATGCCTTTACTGTCATGTTTAATTCATTAGCGCATCTTTGCTGAATAAAAGAATAAATTTCCTTCAAAATACAACTATATCTTAAAGGAACCGGTTAACACTTTAGTTTACAGTGTTTGTGTTACACATGTTACTGTATTCTATAGTTAATTACTATACTAATTAAAAAACCTGTAATTTTCAAAGCAGTTTCAAAAAATAACGAGACACCAAGTTTTGGCTAATTATTAAATGAATGAATAAGGTGTGACCTTAATCTCTCTCGCTTTTTTAAAAATTATTATTTTTGAAGACAAGTATTTTCTTTATTTGCTTTAGGCTGTATGCAGGGGATGATCCCTTACTTGCCAGAGTTGATTCCTCATCTGGTACAGTGTCTGTCTGATAAGAAGGCACTGGTTCGATCCATCACTTGCTGGACTCTGAGCCGCTACGCACACTGGGTTGTTAGCCAGCCCTCCGACATCTACCTCAAACCGCTCATGACTGAACTACTCAAACGGATACTTGACAGCAACAAGCGTGTCCAAGAGGCTGCCTGCAGGTGAGCATGCATCGCAGTATTGTGTTGCTTGAAGCATGCATTTCATCTTGTTTAAGGACCATCTTGTTACCTGAGGTGTCTTTTTAGCTTTCCTTCAACTCTTTTAATCTCTGACTCTCAATTTTCCTCCAACAGTGCCTTTGCTACCCTTGAAGAGGAGGCTTGCACTGAGCTGGTGCCGTACCTTGCTTTTATTTTGGACACGTTGGTCTTTGCTTTCAGTAAATACCAGCACAAGAACCTTCTCATCCTCTATGACGCCATTGGGACATTGGCTGAGTCTGTGGGCCACCATCTCAACAAACCAGTAATTGCACAATCAAATACACAGAAATACTTTGGGTATCAGGCACATATTCCATAGAGTAGAGATAGAATGTTACATGCAAACACAATTGCCATGTTGCCTAGTGCTTTTGCAGCAGCATTCTAAATGATATTGAACCTCATGGAATCTCACAGTGTTTACCGTAAAGATAAAAAATAGCTCTCTCTCTCACACACACAAATATTTGGTCAAGTATTTAATTTTAATTACAATTACCTATTTGTAATTGTTTAAAGTATTTGCAAAATAAATAGAATAACATAATTCTAATTCTAAATCCTACATTTCTCTTTGTCTGCCATGTTGGATTTTTTTGTTTTTTTTTGTTTTTTGTTTATTTTTTTTAGTAACAGACTGTACATGTCTAATAAACACATGCAGGGCCATAGCTGGGGTTTGCGGGGCCCCGGTACAGGTTGTATCCGCGGGCCCTGTTTGAAAATAGCACAAATAAATAAAGTTCAGGTACAGAAACCAAATAATCAAATGTAAAATAGCATTGCATAGTCTTCACTGTATAAATTACATGTAGATTAATTCTTGTTAAAACTACAGAAGTAATTCAGTCAAGAGCAGTGAGTGATTTTTCTCTCTGTTTTTTCTTGTATTAACATAAGGACACTGACAGCAGCTAATAAATTAGGTGCGATCACTTTAAGATACAATGCATGCATCCAATATAAAGGTACACGTCCGATTAGTTTCTCAACTGTTTACGTTCACTTTAGACATAACCATGTGTTTTTCGAGGATACTCGCCAAGATGGGTATTTCAACATAATTTTGCATGTATTTGCCCATTCAAGCACAAGAAAACACAATACTCAATTCAGAGTTCACGTGCTGTGAGACATG
This sequence comes from Sinocyclocheilus anshuiensis, assembly GCF_001515605.1. Classification (NCBI taxonomy): domain Eukaryota; kingdom Metazoa; phylum Chordata; class Actinopteri; order Cypriniformes; family Cyprinidae; genus Sinocyclocheilus; species Sinocyclocheilus anshuiensis. The sequence continues at coordinate 954,105 of NW_015548288.1, forward strand.
GCTCTTTGTGTGTGCGCTGTGCGCACAGAACATGGCTCGCGGGTGCTGAATTAAGCTCTTTTGCATCGTTTTGTGCTCGAATGTTAAAAATGGCTAGGTGTATTTGTTCGTTCATGCTCAAGAAGATGCGAAAGAGAACTCAATTCGGTGTTTGCAGCTCTCTGTGTGCACACTGAACACAGCACGGAAGTACTCAGTTGAGTTCTTTCGTGTCTTCTTGTGCTTGAATGCTTTAAAATCTCTTAAATGTTTAAATTGGCAAGGCTTAAAAACACGTGCAAGTGATAAGCTTTCGTGACGACGTGCAGCAGTGGCCCGTAAACTGTCCTGAGAACCTTTCGTGCTGACTCGGGCGGTCGGTAGAAATATCAGATTTTTCATTACACTATTATCGTGGCCACAAAAAGTGGTTAACCAGAAAAATGAAAAATGGCACTTAATGCCTTAAAGGTTGCCAACCCCTGTTTAATAGTATTCTATACAGTGATAAATGCTATGTCGATTAGCAATACCTTATAAATATTAATATTTTAAATATTAAAATAAGATGGCTTGAAAAACAAGACAAACACATACTGTTGCAATCCTGTGTTGACTGTCTTCATGTTTAATCAGATAAAACATTTCTTCTGCATTTTACTCATCTACAGCAATAGCTGGATGCCTACAGGGATTTCCTGGAACATCATAAGTTCTATTACTCCTATGAATCTTGCTTGTGGACTTTCTGTGCGAGGGCGCCCTCCGGCGTCGAGTATGAATGAAACAAATTACATGTGAGAGTTAGAGTTAATTAATGGCGCTGGCGCTGGGTTATTATGTGTCATATTGTCCTATGTGTATTATTCATTTTTAAATATGGCCAATACCATCATATTGCGACACCCCTAATTAACACGATAACGATATTTTATTCTTTAAATATGACGATTATCGTCAATACTGGTGTACTGCGACACCCCTAGACCTTTCTCCCCACTAGCGACAGCCCTCAACACATGTATGACTACTGTATATGTGTGCTCTGTGTGCAGGAATATATTCAGATGCTGATGCCTCCATTGATTCAAAAATGGAACCAGCTAAAAGATGAAGATAAA
>NW_015548288.1:955453-962890 GCF_001515605.1 Sinocyclocheilus anshuiensis
ACTGGAGGTAGTTATCTAACACTTAATTTATATAAACTACTGTTCAAAAATTTGGGGTCAGTAAGAATGTATTTCATTTTATTTCTTTGAAGGAAATTAATACTTTAAGCCAGCAAGGACTCTTTAAATCATTCAAAAGTGACAGTAAAGACATTTATAATGTTATAATAATAATGTCTGTTATGGTATAATAAATGCTTTCTATTCATCAAAGAATTCTGAAAAAAATTATCCACTTTCAAAAACAAACTTACTGAAAAAAAATCTTGCTGAACCCAAACTTTTGAACAATATGTATGTGTGCACAAATAAACAATTTGGAAAAACCAGCAGAGAAAAACTATTTCAGCAGAAGTCACAGGAAATATTAGTATTGTTCTGAATCCAGCATTTTGATGCATGTTCCTGATTATGACTCTGTTGATTCCTCTTTCAGTGTCTCTCATCTGTGGCCACTGCCCTGCAGAGCGGCTTCCTGCCATACTGTGAACCTGTCTACCAGCGCTGTGTCAACCTGGTCCAGAAAACACTCGCCCAGGCTGTGGTGAGAAGCCACACAAATACACACAAACCCCCTCATCTCTCGGTAATACTGTCAGCTTAAAAAACTACTAGAGTGTGGAAAAGGTTGCAAAATAAGAAATGCACATAATTTAGAATCAAAACAAGGATTGCTTTAATCCATCATAGTGAATATCACTTGATCTCTTTCTCTGTCTCACAGCTCCACCAGAGTCAGCCTGAGTTTCATGAAGCGCCTGATAAAGATTTCATGATTGTGGCTCTGGATCTGCTCAGCGGATTAGCGGAGGGTCTTGGAGGGAACATTGAACAGCTAGTTGCCCGTAGCAACATTCTCACTCTCATGTACCAGTGCATGCAGGTAACTATAGAGCATAGCAAGACATTGTAGCACTGAGGCATGGTATGTTTAACCTAATATATTTTATTTAATATATTAATATATTTTAAAATGTAAAGTATTCCTTTGATGGCAAACTGAATTTTCAGCAGCCATTACTCCAGTCTTCAGTGTCACATGATCCTTCAGAAATCACTCTAAATTTGCGGCTCAGGAAACATTTATTATTATAATCATTGTTGAAAACACTTTGGATCTAAACCATTGTATGTTTGTGTCAACATGAGTGCCACAGTGTATACTAGCGGCAGCTGTTTGCCACTTTATCTAGGTAACGACTGAGGTATAGAAGACAACATCATCTCTGTATAATGTGTTTGTCTCTCTGAATTTACCATCTAATCTTTACATACACAGAATGACATTTGCATTTGCCTGCTGCAGATGAATTGCAAGAGATGCAAATAATGCAAACTCCAAAAACGATTTGTGTGGACGTGCAGCTATGAGAAATCTAATGTGACAATGGTAATCTTTTGATGGTTGTATTTCTCAGGATAAAATGCCAGAGGTTCGACAGAGTTCTTTTGCTCTGTTGGGAGATCTGACCAAAGCCTGCTTCCAGCATGTCAAACCTTGCATTGGTATGGAGTTATTATTCACTGACACTTTCTCAGTTTGATCCATCTCTGTTTACCTTCAGGCACTTAAACTTTGATTTGTTTGTGCTAATCTCTCCTCTCTAGCTAACTTCATGCCTATCTTAGGCACAAACCTGAACCCAGAATTGATATCAGTCTGCAACAATGCAACATGGGCCATTGGAGAAATATCCATTCAAATGGGTGAGAGTTTCATCATCATCTTCGGTTATTAATTTCTCTAATTTCATCATACTTTCAAGGTTAACATGCTAGTTTTCTCTCTCTTTAGGTTCTGAGATGCAGCCGTATGTCCCGGTGGTTTTACAGCAGCTTGTGGAGATCATAAACAGACCCAACACACCCAAGACACTGCTGGAGAATACAGGTACCATCTGAGGGGTACTAGACCAGGCTGACCCCTCATAAGAGGTTTCCACCCTCTCCTTTTCCCAAACTCTCCTAGTCCCCATTCCGCAGTGCTTATTAATCTCCATTCAAACTCCAGGAAGTGGACCTTACAAGGTTTGATAAAGGTTTTCGGATACTTGATGTGAAAATCTCTAGCAGTGCACAGTATTCTGGGTAACAGGGTAGTGAATAAGAATAGGAAAAAAAATTTCTATATACAAAGTCAGCTGAGTTCCCTCAGCATATCCTGTCTTCACATATGTCTTCACATACTTTGTAACAGTCCAGCCATGGTACTGACTGAAGTGGATTAATAGAACAGTGAGTTCCATGTTAGCGAGTAGATCACCGTAATGAGGTTACAAGCATCAGTCAGTGAGATATTACAAACAAAAATGACAATGACGAATGTAAACCAACCTTGAGAGGAGTTTTAAGACCTGCTGTCTTTGATTTGAACATTTTTACTTGAAGATTTGAACCTTAAATAGTAATTTTTTTCCATTTATTTCAGAGAAAACGTCTAATCTCAGATCTAAATCTGTTTTGTGGTGTTTAGATGAATGTATAGCACCTGTACCTCGCAAATTATTTCCCAGTTACACTCCACTCTGATTGGACTGCTCGAATTGAAACTCTAGCCTGAGCTGTAATGGCTGCTGAGATTGATGTTTATTTTTCTTAAATGAGGGTGAAGACATACTCCCACAGAAACAAGGGTACTTGTAGATGTGTTCCTGTTTGTCGATTTATTTCTGTTGTTTTAGTTACTTTTATTTTTCAGTGTGAATGCATATCTGCCAATAGATGTTGAATGTTAGTTAAGGACGGCTAACGTTTGATGCAGGATTGCTGATATCTTGATTATTCATGTTGCAAAGACTTTTACAAAGTCCTTTTAAAAATTAGAAGCAAGCGTGTGGCATAGACAAATCCATACTGATAATTTTTAGACCGTTTTAAGTGCGAGTCTATTAACACACTACTGTTCAAATGATTGGGTTGAGTAAGATTTTTTTTTTTTAAGAAGGAAATTAATACTTTTACTCAGCAAGAATGTATTAAATTGATCAAAATTAACAGTAAAGACTTTTTTCTATCTTTTAAACCTAAGAATGTAAAAATGTATCACGTTTCCACAAAAATATTAAGCACCAAAACAGTTTTCAACATTGACCAAATCAGCATATTGATCAGCATAAGGATCATGTGACACTGAAGACTGGAGTAATGGCTGCTGAAAATTCAGCTTTGTCATCACCGGAATAAATTACAGTATAAAATGGAAAACGGTCTTTTTAATTTCTAATAATATTTAACAATATTACTGTTTTTTTTTTTACTGTATTTTTGATCAAATAAAGCATAAGAGACTTCTTTCAAAAACACTGAAATACCTTACAGACCCCAAACATTTGAATGGTAGTGTATGTCTTCTTTATGGTGCAGGTTTTACATCAATGTTACAATGTTGAGTTTATGTTCAATTTGTGAGTATTTGATCATCTATTTAATTACTAATTAATATAATAATGGTGAACAGTGCTTAACTGTGTTTCAGATTCTTTGAATCAGCCCATCCTGCACTGAACTGCGTTCTCTAATGAGCCAATCATCTGCTTTCTGCATGTCTCATTGGACTGTTCATAAATGCCTGTCTTTATTGAGAATGTTGCATAGTTTGTGTCTCTTAAACTTAGGTCTCCTTCCTCTGTGCCTCTTAAGATCCCGGTGGAATCTAGTCCTCTCCATGTAGTTCGCTTGGCGTAATATGCATTTCTTAAAGAAACAAAAGAGACAGAAAGAAAGACAAGACTTTTCTGTTCTACTGAAGAAATTTTTGTGAGTTTAAGGGAGAAAATCTTAGAAAACAAGATTGTTTTCTGTAGTCTTCAATCTGTAATACAGGGATTTGGGGGGAAAGAATCACATATAAGAAAAATCACATACAGATGTTACATGAATTTGGCAGACACTTGAAACAAAACATGAAAGTTTCTCTGTAACTCTGAGCTGTAGAGAAGCCGTGTTTTCTAAGACTCCTCCCTTAAACGAGATCTATGTTTTTTTTAGTGTCATATTTTACATTTGACCCTGTAGTCTGGGGCTGTGAAGAGCACTAGTGAAATCTTGTGTTTATTCTCATACACAGATTCTGTTGAGTTCTGTTTCTGAGTTGTCTGTTTGTTTGTTTGTTTGTTTCTTTCTTTTTGTTTTCTCCTCCCCCCTCATTCGCTCATGTCTTGGTTGGCGTTTGGTGCTGTATAACCGTGATTGCGTTACCTTAGCAATAACAATTGGTCGTCTTGGTTACGTTTGTCCTCAAGAGGTGGCACCCATGCTACAGCAGTTTATAAGACCCTGGTGTGTATTATTCAATCTTTTATTTCATTCATTCCCTCTTTCTGTCTATCTTCTGGCTTTTCTCCCTACGGTTCTCTCTCTTTCTTTCTCTCACTCGCTCAATCTCTCTCCAAACCTTGTCCCAGTGTTCTTGAAAAGGCTCCTGCTTTTCTTCACGCCTTGTGCTAGTATAGAAATGGCCAGGATTTTGTAAATGCAGCATAAATTTCACCAGCATAATATTTATATTTTCTTGTGAAAGCGACTGAGCAAGAAGACATGGTAGGAGGCCTATTCAAGACATTTGAGGGAAGGTATCCCTATCTTTCTCTCTACCTTTCTCTCTGTTCTGTATGATTCAGTCTAAATCATTGCCAACCATGTGACTAACCCTGTCCCTCTAGGTCTTGTCGTTTAATTTGCCTCAGTAGCACCTTCATGTATTCTCAATTGATTTATTTCAGTTTTCACTTCTGTTTTCGTCTTTTATTGTCACTATCTAACTACTAATTGAGTGCATGGGGTAATATCAAATGCTTGCTGGATTTAGGAAATGGAAGCGCTAGTTAAATGGATAAAAAGAAGAGAAATGGAAAAGCTTCTTTAAAAAGCATTTCTCCTCCCCATTAAATGCAGAGTCTTTTAGCTGCATGATTCTATCCCAGATTGCTTGCCCCCAAATTTGCACTAGTTTAACGCTATAAGCTGACAGAATACATGGTGCTATATGGACATTGTATTTGTCTTATACAGAATACATCTAGGTAGGTTGTTTTACTGCAAAAAAGCAGCTAAAGATCTTTATAAACATTCATAATTACAAAAGGAGGTAGATGCATATGATTAAGAACTAATAATAACGATAAAAAAAAAGTTAGTATGGGATTGTCAGGAAATATTGCAAGAAACTAAACTTCAGGTAAAACAAAAAAACTACTTTTTGGTTTCAACAAGAGAATGTTTTATTTATAAAGAAGATAAAAATTTGGTTTTCTCGATTGACCAGTCTCTGTGATTTAAAACGTTTGCTAGTCCAAAGGTGCTCTGAGGTGGTAGTCATGATATTGTGTTGAGTATGTGTTAATCCACATGCACCTAACCGCACAGGCTTGTTATTTGAAAACTGGTTCTTCCCTTGACTAGGTGCACTTCTCTGCGCAATATAAGAGACAATGAAGAGAAAGACTCTGCGTTCAGAGGAATCTGCACCATGATCACGGTCAACCCTGGTGGTGTGGTGCAGGTACAGCACATTATTCTGACTGATGTCTCTCTGAGTGCTTTGATAATTGAAAATGATCCTCTTTGTTTTCTTTACCAATTTATAGGACTTCATATTTTTCTGTGACGCTGTTGCATCCTGGATGAACCCAAAAGACGATCTTCGAGAAATGTTATATAAGGTAGAGCGCTGTAAGATGAGAAAACCTTCAAGATGATTATGGGTGCATGCCTCATACTTAAGTGTGTGTTCCCTGTTAGATCTTGCATGGGTTTAAGAACCAGGTTGGAGATGAGAATTGGATACACTTTTCTGACCAGTTTCCCCTTCCACTCAAAGAGAGACTTGCAGCCTTCTATGGGGTGTAGATGTTACCTGATTGAAGAGGTACATTTCCATGAGATTTTCTAAGCTAGCCAATCTATTTAGTGTTACAGTTTCTTTGCCATGAAGTATATATTCATGCTTGCTAAATTCGAGTGTATATTTTCTATACTCAAATTTAGCAAGCATTCATCATAACAGTAGTTAAAAGTGTATTATATAAAAGAAAATGTCTTATGACTAGGCCTCTGTGCACAGTAACATGCAATATATATATATATATATATATATATATATAAACACAATTATTCAGAGATTTTTGGCCTGTAATTACTAATTGACATGAACACTCTTTTACAGTATTGGCTAATAGTTGGCTAATGTTATAATAGTAACAGTAGTAATCGTTTTTTTGTTGTTTAAATAAGTTGTATAAATTAACATTGTTAATTTGTTTGTTCATGTTCATTAATAATGCATTATCTAATGAACAATTTATAAATTAACATTAAAATGAACTTTGAATGATCATTATTGTAATATGTTACTGCTATCTATTTACTAATGATACTGTACATGTAAAATGATTCTAATCTGATCTCTTTCTCTCTTGTTCTGCAGCTTATTCACTATGGGAGAGGATGGGAACCTCTGATACCCAGGGCATATTTTGCCCTTTTCCTGGGGGGAAGGGTGGTCTAGCAGGGGTAGGAGCCATACGGCCCACTGGACCCCTGTAGACAGGGTGGGAGGGAAGTGTTAGCTAAGGCACTAGTCAATGACACCTTGCCAAGCCAAACCTAATATAGGGAGGAAAGCTTTTTCATCATGTCATAACAATCAGCCATGAGGGCAAAAACAAAATACATTGTTAGTGTTCATTCACCAGAGCACTTAATGTAATGGGACATCCAGTGGTAACAAAAAAACAGTGACACGAAGATATGTGTAAACTCTGTAGGAACGTGCCTGGAGACAAGCTCTGAAGCTTCTAAAAAAAAAACAGGTTTTGTTTATTTTCTGGACTGTATCATTTAGGGGTGGGTGTGACGTAAAGTCCTATGCATGGGGTGATGTAGGGTATAGCTCGACTGCATGAAAGTGTGCAGACCATGTTTTGTGTGCCAGCTATGCACAGCAGTAGACGGTAAATATTTAAAGACGGTAAATGCTAAAAACGTACCATATTTTAGAGGCTCCGTCTAAAAGATAACACAACGTAACTAGAAATGTAACTCCTCTCATATCATTGATAGTGAAAGGGTTTTCATCTTTGCAAATGTTTTGGTCGGCAGTGATGCAAAGATAAAGGAATAAAAATCTGAATAACTGCATAACTTTATTTTTAGTTAGCATGCGCAAAGCGAGAGGGAAGACTCCATATTAACGTAGTGAAGATGTTTGAATGGTTCAAACAACTGCTCTATCACTCTGTACGAGGCTTTAATGTTCCTGAGTCACACTTTCTGATTTCCAGCGTGGCTTGACATGGATCCAAACTAGTGAACCCTAAACGCACATATTGTTCACATTTGAGACATCAGCGATTTCTTTTTGCTTAGTTTGCTCAGAGCATGAATTTGAAGATGCTTGTGATATCTTTTTTTTTTTTTTTTTTATTATTGGGTTAATCT
>NW_015548288.1:963067-975365 GCF_001515605.1 Sinocyclocheilus anshuiensis
GTTTTGATTATTTTTTTTTTTTTTTTTTTTGACTGATCGGGTCAATCTGGATGTTCAGTTGTTTGATTTTGTGCATGTTGGTGGCCCATTGAGCAATCTGTTTTTCTAGCACCCCTCATACAGACTAGTTTTAATAATGTGTCTTTTTTCACACATACACGAGGTGATGTGTTTTCCATCCAGATATTGCTTTTGTGACTTGGTTTATTTCGTTTTGTTACCTCCTGCATGCAGTTTAAATAACGTCCATGTGTTGTGTGTAATCCTAGACAGTTCAGTGCTTGTGTAGGCAGTATTTGTGTCCCTCATGTGAATAGTAGCCAGCCTTAAAATGCCTGAATGTATCCCAGAGTGTGAGGATTTAGGTATTAAGAACTTCAAAGTTGCTGTCTCAGACAGACAAGATTGGTTCTTTCAAGTATAAGATAAGTTCTGGATTCAAACCGAACCAGCTGAGATGTCAAACCTTTAAGGATGTAAGGAGTTTTTATTTTTATTAATTTTTTTATCAGTTTAGATCTGAACACCATAGGATACTGTCAGGTGGTTGTGAGTCTTGTGTTGTGCTGGTGTATTTCTGCAGTGTTTTTATTTTCTTCAGTTTGTCTGTCACATTCCAGCTGTTTTGCATTTGTAACCAATAAGAAAGCTCGGAGATTGTTCTAAAACTAAAAAAATGAAAAGAACAAACAAAGAAACAAGATGTAGGCAGATATTATGAATGTTAAGTGTGTCGTCTTACACTTATGAATGCTGCTATGTGTTGTAATTTTCTACTTGAATATTTTATGTTGTAGAGACCTCAGAAGGTATGTTTACCTTTTATTTTTTTTCTTTGCTGTGTGTTTTTTAAGGTTTTTTATAGTTTTTTTATGAATGCCTTTCCCCACTGTTCAGGCTCCCATGTTTCATAATAATAATAATAATAATAATAGAGCAATTCACTGTAATCCATTCAGCTGCTAGTGAATATCCTTTCTAACGGGCATATTTTTGTCACTGTCTCCTCGTAAAAGAATGTAAAACTTTTTTTTTTTTTAATTAGAGGAGATATCCGTTAATGGACACTTAAATAGGATACTTCATGTGGGGATAAAATGGAAGTAACTGGCCCTTATGTATGTGAACATTCGTTATTTATGAAATATAAATGCAGTAAATACTGTACCGCCTTGAAGTTTTTCGGGGGTGGGGGTATAAATATGGCCACGAGACTTGGAGTAATGAATCTAATGGTTTTACTTTTTTAATTGTTTTGTCGTCTTTTCTTTTTGTGAAGTACAAAATGTAAAAATCTAAATGTTGTGTCCCCACCCCAGACTGCACCTGTATAGTTCTATGTGTGGAAATCAAGAAAATGTTATAATGGAGTCAAATTTTGCTCAAAAGCTCCCTTTTCTGGTCCGAGAGCAATTTAATTTATAGTGATTTTTCCACTTTTATTTGATAATCTGATTTTGAAGAAAGATTCAAATATAGAAAGTAATCATTTTTAGGGGCCACCAAATATTTTGGATCATGCAAAGAATATATATTGTACTGTAGAAATTTTGTAATGATATTTGTATGACATTGTTATGGACGTGAGTTTGTTTCACTGCTTGGATCTGTGCATTGATAAGAATAAACACTTTTCAAAAATCACTGATTACATTATTTGTCTAATGAATTTCAAAGGTATTAAATATGAAGGTATATTGACAACTTTGGAAATGCAGTCTGATTCAAATTGTGCAAGTTTTTATTTTTTATTTTGTTGTTAAGTGCAAAGTAATTTCTAATTATCCATTTGGATTATCTTTAAGATCAAATATGTACCTGCTACACAATTTATATGAAACCGCCACTGGCGTCACTGTTTCTTCATAATTCCCTCAATGAAATACTGAACAAGTGGAGGCGGGTTGAAAAGCAAGTGAGGAGGTGGAGTCGTGTTCAGAGGGAGGAAAACCCAGCAGAAGAGCAGGAAAAAAGAGAAAAACCACCAGACACAACAACGTCGGGGGGAGGACGGTGGATTAACTGTGACAACTGAGGCAATTCAAATAAAGAGAAGCGCCGCTGTGAAGAAGGGAGGACAGCAAGATGATTACGCCCTATTTCCTGGAAAATTTCTGGGTAGGTTGCTTATGCTGTGCTCTTATTTGGCTTTGCGGGTTAACGACAACTCCGCTCCACTCGAATGTCATTCTTTAAATTGGTATAATATGCTTGATTTCTGGGGCTATTCTTCATGTTTTGATTCACGCCGGCCGTTGCTGGGATAATACCGGTAAAACATGGTCGAGGCAAGCACGAGAGCCTACTGGCCTGTTGCCCCCCTCACTTTTCTCGGAGAATGCCGTCCAGCTAGACCGGGGATTGGGCCTCATTACATCCATCTGACACAGACAGCCAACTACGTTCCACCTCCGTTCAATCTGATTGGCTGTCGATCAACGTCTTGGAATGTTAATTCCTATTCTGCAACAACATTGGATGTCACGGCTGTCAATCACAATGCTATCCTGCTCTAATTCTCCCGTAATGACGTTAGACCGGAGGCCAGGATGTCTAATAAAGTTGTTTTTTATTGTTATATACACAGTATAACTAATATGTTAGCCATGCAATAATTACCCCCTTCTCTTCCATAGTATACCTTATGGTGATATTTTTAATTTTAATTACTTCGGTTATGGTTAGTACTGCCATGGCTTTACTATAGGCTTTATAATATTTTATAATACTTCATAGTGTGATTTCATTTTCATATTTGTTGTTACCTGAAAACATGCCACCTTATTAGACATATTTGCTTCTTAAAGAGATGCATCACCAAAAATTCTGCCATCACTTATTCACCCTCATCATGTCGTTCCAACCTGTGTGACTTTATTTTAATACAACGCAACAAGGGATGTTAAAGGTATAGTCAGCCAAAACGTATTATTCTTTCATAATTTACTCACCCTCATGTCATTCCAAAGCTGTATGACTTTGCTGTGGCATATACTTGAAGATATTTTTTAGAATGTTTTTGTCCATCCATGTCAAGGAACACCAGAATGGTTTGGTTACCAGCATTCTTCAAAATGTCTTCTTTTGTGTTCAGCAGAAGAAAGAGAGAGTGAGTAACATGAGTGTGAGTAAATGATGATGGAATTTTCATTTTCAAGTGCATTATCACTTTAAGTAGAATGAAGGCGTATGTTTTCAGGTGTGATCATGCACAGTATATCTTTATAATCTCTTACATTCCAGACATCAATATTCAAGTCAGTTTTCAAATAATGGCTATTTCCCCATTGTACAATAAAAGTTATTGAGGATATCTGCAGTCATTGCAGAACAGATAAAGCCTGACACAGTTTTAAAGCATCCCGGAAGATTCCTCTGTTGTCATGTACCGTAAATGGCCATGGTTTAACCATTAACAGCATCTGACTGGCAGAAGTGTTGAGCTGAGCAGGGTGAGAAAGTGTGCATTTGGAAACCGTGACTGTCAAAACAAAACATGAAGAGAGATGAGGGATTGCAGAGCTGTGGAGTCCTGTTCTCAATCAGGTCTTTGTGTTGAGGGCTCAGTGAAACAGGGACGCCTATGATCAGCTGTGTGCTTGTAATGCAGGGCACAGACATAGACACATATACCCCACACACAGAGAACCACACTTCTTCACTGCACTGAAACTGTCAAGCTCACAAAATTAATGCAGGGAAGGTCAGACTGTCAAAATAGTCTTGATATTTTTCTGCCATGACATCATCATGTCTTAAAATCAATCTTCGCTGCCCTCCAGAGCCTGACGCCCACAGGTGTGACAACTTACCCTGAACCTCCCACAACAAAGGGGTGTTTGAAGGAAACCTCTCAGTCTTGTTTACCGCAGTCAAACACATCTAACCGCAGATTTCCTCTCTTGCTGTAGAGCACAGTGTGATTTTTCTAGTGAGCTTTTGACCTTTGCTGAGATCTCACATTCTCCTCTGTTGGTTTTGTTGGTGGAAGTTTAGACTTGTTACAGTCAGAAGACACCTGCTTACGGAAATGTGTATCTGGTTGAGTCATACAGCAGATATTCCCTTTAGTTTCTAGTTGTCTAGGTCTTGATGGGAACTATTTTTTTTTTTTAATGTATTGTTATGTTAGTCATTTGTAGAGTGTAAAATGTGAGAACACTTATTGATCATATTCACGTGCACGTCTTTTTCTGATTACATTTAAAAAAATGTTTTACATGCTTCTTGAATATTTCTGCTGGGTATTCCTGTATCCATTTAATCAACATAATCTGAATACACAAAAATATGCATTTTTCATGCTATTCTTACTAGGAAATACTAGGGATGTTTGTTCGCGCCATAGTCAAACTCAAGTCAAGTCAAGTCAAACTTTATTTATAGAGCACAACTTTAACACAACCATTGTTCTGTGGATATTCTCCAAAATGGCGCTACAGTGATTCAGAGAGACACAGAGGAGACTAATTGTTGAATAAAGTCGTTATTTTTGTTTTCTTCGCGTACAAAAAGTATTCTCGTCGTTTCAGAAAATTCAGATTGAACCACTGATGGCAGATGGACTATTCGGTCCAATTTGTTCAGTCCAATTCATTCAGATTGACTATTCAGTCTATCGGACAGTCACAGACAACATTTTCATTTTGGGGTGGAGAATCCCTTTAACCATCCAAGTTCTCACTTCGTCAAAACATGAGAAAAGAAGTTGTGAAGAGTCATTTTCAAGTTTGATTGGAAGGTAAAGTTGGAGGTCATCGGCGTAGCAATGATAGTTAATATTATATTTCTGGAGAATGGAGCCTAGGGGAAGCATGTAGAGCGAGAACAATAAAAGGCCAAGAATAGAACCCTGAGGAACACCATAAGGGATGGGCGCAGAAGGTGAGGTGAACGACCCGATATTTACTGAAAAAGTCCTACCCTTTAAATAAGAGGTGAACCACTGTAATGCCGTGCCTTGAACCCCTACTACACATTTGAGCCGATTCAAGAGGATGTCATGGTCGATAGTTTAGAAGGCTGCACTCAAATCTAACAGTATCAGAATGGCAGATGACCCCGAATCAATGGACAGCAAAAGATCATTCATAACTTTAAGCAAGGCCGACTCTGTACTGCGACGTGCTCTAAAACCAGTTTGGAACTTATCCAGAATGTTAAAAGCATCCAGCCGACTCTGTACTGTGAAGTGCTCTAAAACCAGATTTGAACTTATCCAGAATGTTAAAAGCATCCAGGTAAGATGTGAACTGTGAAAGCACTGCTTTCTTTAAAACCTTAGAAATAAATGGGAGTTTAGAAATCGTCCGGTAGTTACTAAGAACAGATGGATCAAGGTGAGATCTTTTTAACGGGCTGTACAGAAGCTTGTTTAAAGGACTCTGGGAAAACCCCACTAGTCAAAGAACTGTTTATAATAGTTAAAAGGGCAGGGCTAATAGTGTCCAACACCTCTCTAAGCAAGCGGCCAGGCAGGCAGTACATCGGATTGACAATATGTAAATTTCATTTCAAATTAATGCAATAAATTGAGATGGAGACACTGGTTTAAAACTAGTGAAACTGCTAGAAGGAGAGATCAGGTGAGAATGAGCCGTGTCAGGAGGAGAGAGGTGAGATCTGATATCTTGTACTTTCTGCACAAAGAAACCTAAGAATTCTGCACAGGTCTCGAAATTGTCAACGGGCTGAGCAAGCGGCTGGATTAAGAACTGAGTTTATAGTTTTAAAAATAACTTTTGGCCTGTTTGCATTCATGGCAATCAAATTTGAAAAGTATTGAGATTTTGCATTGCTGACAAGACTTTTGATAGCTGGTTAGACAATCTTTCAAAATTTGATAAGAACCTGAAGATATTTTGTGATGCAATTCAAGTTCATGTCATGCATGATGAACTGCAAATGCAGGTTGTGACAGTTAGTTTTATGTTTGTGAAATGTTAGTAAAAATCAGTCTCCTCATAATGCTAATGATGTGATTCTTTGTTAGCTTGACTTTTCACCACTGTCGAATATCTAATATTGCTCAGAATTTCCTTTGATGTGTGTGTGTGTGTGTGTGTGTGTGTGTGTGTGTGTGTGTGTGTGTGTGTGTGTGTGTGTGTATATATATATATATATATATATAGCGTATTAGTTGTTAGATAAGCTCTAGCTTGAAATAAAACTGAAAATTACAACAGCAGTCACTTTTGAGTTTTGTTAAGGTTTAGTGGAGATGAAATGGAGGTAGCGACATATCTTTTTTTTCCGTTTTGTGACGTACATCCAAATGTAATGGAAAAGAAAATGGCTGTAAACCTGCAGTCGATTGTGGAGGGACTGGTTTATGCAGACTAAATGATCGGAAAAATCTGGTATATATGTCACCAGAGAGTAGTCTATCCTTTTCAGCAGAAGATTGAGCTATAACGTTTTGATTAAACATTACAAGTGAAAATAAAAATGTAAAAAATGAAGCATGTGATTGTAAAATAGACTGGGTGAGTTTCCATCATGCTGAGTTTACCTATAGAGTGCTAAAGCTCTTCATTTGTTTTGTCTTCTTGGAGGACAGGATGTTGAATGGTTAATAGAAAAGACATTTTAATATACTAACTTTTTTAAAGGGGTCATATGATGCGATTTCAATTTTTCCTTTCTCTTTGGAGTGTTGCAAGCTCTTGGTGTGTCACTGGACATCTTTGTCTTTTAATGCATTTGAATGCGGTGTGTTTCCATTTATCCACAATGCTGTGTTTCTGTAGGACAGATGTCCCGAGCACAGAGGCAGATCACCCTGCTTAAACAGGGGGAGTTCAGAAGGTCATTTGAGGGACTCAAAGCTGTAGTGAAAGGGATTCAGCTGAACTTTGACACTGTTGATGTCTAGATGTTTTGCTCTGCTCATTGATTTACCATGCACATGTTTGCTCTCAGAATGGCGGTGTGATTTTCAGTAACTGAGCTACTGTAAGTGTTTGTAAATTAATTTGCTGAAGTTATTAGATTATCTGAGGAATCTTCCATTTACAAGGACACGTCTTACAGGTGCAATTATGCATTTGATTTATGCTTTGCAAAATTGCATTTTATCAGACTGATATTTGTTATAGTTATTTTGCTCCAAAATATTTGAGAAAAGATCTCTTTATTATATTAGATAATGTTAATGATTATTTTTACTATTAGATAAAGATATATTATCTAATATAAAGTACTTAAATAATAACAAATTATTTGAGCCTTTAAAGACACCGTCTTTGTCAGGAAGAAGTAAATCTTATTTGGTGCTGTGAGTGAAGTTGTTTTATTTCCTGGTCTTCATCACTCAAGATACATGTAATGCATACTAATGTAATCACAATTCAAATCTCTGTGCCTTTTTGAACTGATTCAAACAAGAATCCATTCCAGACTGTGTCAGCTATGCCAATTTTAGCATGCTTTGTAATGTTTATGAAACCTTCATGGGTTAGGTTCAACAGATGGCTGTGGACTAAACAATACATTAAATCAGGCAGTTAACTTTCCCAGACTGTGTGTTATTATCTCACTTACAAGGACACATTTGCATAAAGCTAATACATTTAAAGCTACTTTAAAGTTAGTTTTTTGGGGACAGAGTAATACTGTAAAAGTTCAATTCAATTCAAGTTTATTTGTACAGCGCTTTTAATGATACAAATCGTTGCAAAGCAACTTTACAGAAAATTAAGTTTCTACAATATTTAGTAGTAGCTTAGCAGTGGTGACTGTCAGTTAATGTACATATGGCAGAAATGTACGGAAAAAATAAATTAAAGACATAATCAAACAGATGATGAACACTATCAACAGCAATTATTATATGGTATAAAAGTATAGCATGATAGATTGCAGCACTCTGAGATGATGCCTAAATTTGATATGTAAATTGAGGGTAGAAAGAATTAACTATGAATTTGTTTGTTTTTGCATTTATGTATGCATTTAAGTGCGTCTATATTTTTAATGAACACCTGCTGAGGACAATTTTTAAGGGCCATATGAAAATGATGCAATAGGCCTACTTTTTTTTAATCCCATATATTTATTTTTAAAAATATATTTTTTATTGTTATTTTATTTTATTGTTTAAACATCAACATATTTTGTCAGTATATGAATACATCTATGTTGTCCCTGCACACAATGTGTAATATCAGAGAAAACTAATATAATGCATAAGCAAGAGGGGGAAAATCCTAACCACAACATAAACAAGATATAAAGTAGAGTTATGAAGTAAACGAATAAGAAGAAGACCATGAGAGAGCAGATTTATGAAGATGGAATATTTTTGAAAATCTAACAACATTTCCAAGTAGGCATTCTTGATTTGAGCTTCCAAGAAGGAAGAATGTGTATGTGTACCTACTTCACCATATTTATGGGGTCAAATTTGTACCCAAAAGTGAGATAAATCTGACAAAACATCTTTTGGAGGGTGTCCTCATTTGTAAAAATGGTATACAAATAAACGTTATAGTAGCGCTGGGCGGTATACCGGCTAATACCGGTGTTTATTTTTGTCATGATATTAATTTTTTTAAATACCGCAATACTGGTGTATGTGGCTTAAACAACATTCGGAACGCGACACTGTTTGAAAGGGGTCCCTTTTCACTGTTGCACTGTGGTGAAATAAATATAAATTTTTGGTCATACCGCCCAGCACTACGTTATAGTAGTTATAAACTAACTGTATATAACGACAGTAGAAGCCAATGGAATGCCCTCATTTCGAAAGCTAAGTAAACTTGTGTGTCTGTGTGTGTGTTTGCAGTCAGGGTCTTTGCATATAGTCTCTGCACTGGGAACCTCACCCAGTTTGTGAGACCAGCTGCATGAACAAACACATTATGCACACATCCAAGCCAAACACACACATCTGAACCTTCATGTCTCTTCTTGTGTGTTTTGGCTTCAAAAATTAATTGTTTGGTTTGACCAAAAAGTCAGATCATGGTTTAAACCCCCTCAAAGAAACAGACATGCACAAAGGCATAACACAACAGTGAGCATTTTCCTATGCTCAAATTAGCTACTTCAAACGGCATGTTTTGTTCCTCATTTGCTGTATGTCTTACGTTTATCCAGCTTCTCTGAACTTCTCTTTTGCTAACGTCATGGATTCATAGTAGGTCACAGATATTTGATGTAGTTATGGCAATGTCATTGTGGGTTATTTGTTTTTCAGAGAGTAAATGTGATAATTATGTGGTCTTATGTTTGTAATTGAATATTAGAGACTAAACTCAGCATGACATTTCCTGTGACTTTGAGGCCGTTTATGATTGGTTGTCTATTGCTAATCATCTTGCTGTAATTCTTGTGATTCTGGCACTTCATTGTTTTACGCTGTTTACTTATTACGTTACAAGTGTGAAACGTTGCTTAACCCAGGGTTAAAGCTAGCCTTTACTCACGATTTTAAAATAGTTTAACCCAAGTGAAGTCTATTGCCCTCATGTTAAGTATACAAAGATAGTCCAATAGGCTGTAACTGAACAAAATGAAGTGAAAGTAAAATGCTGTGTGAAGGCATTTATAACTGGACTTGTGTTTAAAGGTTAGGCACAAAAAAAGTCATGTGAGTTGCATGAACCAATCACAGAACAAACTGGCATTTTGTTGTGCTGGTATTCAAGGAGTAGACGCCCAAAGCATTTTCCTGAGTTTGTTGTTATTTTCCTATTGTATTTTTTTAATATCACTGCATTCCTTGGTCACTTCTATAGCACTTAGCTTTCCTGTTGCCGTCCTTTCAACACACACACACACACACAATCTTACAATAGGGCCTTTCGCACCGCAGGAACCTTTCCATAGTACCAGAACTAATTGTGGAACTACCCACTTTTTCTGGAACTAAAGCGGTGCGAAAGGCCCTAATCTCACACAGATCTCAGTTGTCTTCGCTCTACAGGAAACACACACACTGCGTGATATTTGCTCTGTCCACAAAAGCTGATGTGGAAGTTACACAGTATAAACCACAGTGCAGAGCTTCATCCTTCCTTACATTGGTTTATGTTGATGTCTTTTTAGTGATCATATCAATTTAACTTGCTTTTCTAGATTATTTTCTGAAATATCCTGCTTTTCCCTAATAATATCCTAATTAAAATAAATAAATAAAAAACTGCTGTGAATAGTTTTCATTGAGGTACACTATCATTCAAGAGTTTGGGCTCAGTAAGATTTTTTTTTAAACAAAATTAATAGTTTTATTTAGCGATTTCTAATTTCTTTATTGATCATTTCTAATGTTGCTTGTTGTAAAATATTGCTATTTCAAATAAATGCCATTATTTTGAACTTTATATTCATTAAAGTATCCTAAAGAAATGTATCACGGTTTCCACAAAAATATTAAGCAGCACAAGGATTTTCAACATTAACGATAAGAAATGTTTCTTGAGCACCAAATCAAAATATTAAAATGATTTGTGAAGGATCATGTGACACTGAAGAAGACTGGAGTGATGATGCTGAAAATTCAGCTTTGAATCACTGGAATAAATTACGTTAAAATATATATTGTAATTGTAATAATGTTTCACATTATTATTACTGTTTATGGTATTTTTAAACAAATAAATGCAGCCTTAGTGAGTATAAGAAACTTCTTTCAAAAACATTAAAAAAAAAATCTTACCAACCCAAACCTTTTGAACAATAGTGCATGACTACAGTGATTATGGATGGATGATTTTTTTCTTCTTGTGTTTCTCTTTGAATCACTGGTTGAACTCTTGTGGTGTGCCAGATTTCTGTATTTTCACCGTTGGCTTTTGGGAAATGCTAATAAAATAGGGTACAATGTAGCTTTTAGTTTGATTCATTAATCTGTTGTACCACTTTGGCATAGATGACAGATGTATTTATAGTCAGTCAGGGCAGATATGCTGAGCAAACAGCCATATTATTATTAATATTAATATGAAATGACCAACACGCACTTTATATTCCAATCACGTGTTGCCACCCAAAAAAGGACGTAATAGGACCAAGCATTTGTAAATGTTTAAATACTTAAACAAAATATCATTTAAAATTATTTGTATCCATTAGTCATCAGCCGAAATTGTATGAGCGTAGTAGTAGGAGGTGATGCTCTTGGCACTGTGGCACATGTGTGGGTTTGTATTGCATTTGCACAGTGTCTCTCTTTGAAGGCATGTACATATGCAGGTGTCTACATATTTATGGCCAGAAATGTATCTATCCTTAACTCATATCACTACATTAAAAAATGTATGTTTCTGTCATTACAAAATTAGAGAAGGTATCAGGCTTCACTTCAGATCTGAATTATGCATTAGTTTAGCGCTTGCATTTTTAAAACGCTGATATCGGACACTTGTAGCATTGTAACCATGGTTACTATGAAACCCTTTACACAATTCAGACCAAGCTTACAGCACTGACGTACTTGCAAACGGGCAAAAATACGGAAGGTATGCTGCGGATGAACATGGTGGACCAGTCTGCTTTAAGAAGCCAGCTAGATGCCATTCAGACCATGACAGCAATGATTGTTGAGAAACCAAAAGTGGTAAACAAATGTCTGCACCAGTGATGGCATGCAGTGCAATCCTTGACATGCAATTTTTTTATGTTTCTTCTTGTTTTTGCCTTAATTAGGGGGGGGAAATGTGATGTTGAAATGTTTTAAATTCATTTTTATGTTATCTTTGGCAGGGCGATAAAAATAATGGATTTGATGTACTGTACCACAACATGAAACATGGCCAGATATCCAGCAAAGAGCTATCAGAGTTCATCAGAGAAAGGTAAAACTGTGATTTTTGTTTTCGTTGTTTTTTTAAGGGAATATGGGGAATCACCTCAAAGTGTTACATTATGACAGGCTGTTATGAATACAGACTCATCTTTCCTAAAAATTGCTTTGTTAGCAGTGTTGTTTTTGTTAATTAAAACGTAAATGTATTTAATTTTTTTATTGTTTATTGAAATAAAGCTGAAATAAAATATAAATATTAGTTGGAAAACTTAAACTTAAAAAACGAATGCCTCCGCTGACCGAAATAAAATAAAAGTTTATTGTATTTATAAGTTAAATTACTAAAACTAAAGCTGACATAAAAATAAATTAAAGCCAAATAGAGGTATTAAAAATAATAAAAATGACAAACCACAACAAAATTACGAAGACTTTAAAGGGGTCATATGATGTTGCTAAAAAGAACATTATTTGGTGTATTTGGTGTAATGAAATGTGTTTATGCGGTTTAAGGTTCAAAAAACACATTATTTTCCACATACTGTA
>NW_015548288.1:975744-980041 GCF_001515605.1 Sinocyclocheilus anshuiensis
GCCACATAGTGAGGTAGATATGTGGGGGCGTGTTAGAACGAGCCGTTTTAGGGGTGCGTGGCAGAGTCTTAACTTTGATAAAGAATATCTCTTTGGTTTTGAGACTTTAGTCTTTGTAACTTCAGGGATCTTATCTATGCACAAACAGCTTGTAACACTCCAAAGAGAAAGGAAAACTTCAAATCGCATCATATGACCCCTTTAAAACTTTTATTAAAACATTACATGTAAGTGAAGTGTTAAAAAATCTGTTAGTTCTGAATCTTTACAATCAAATGTTTTTGTAGACTAGACAGCAGAAACCACGTCAAACCTGCTCTAAATCACATTTCAAAATAATAACCTGATATTTGGAAATCCTTATCAGTCTGAACAGTGAGATAAGGCGTTTTGTGTATTTGTAGCTTTATACTAAATGTGTGTAGCTGTGAAGTTCACTTATTTTTGCTAACAGTCTTTGTCTCTGTCATTAGTATGCAGATTAGTGTATTTTAGGACAGATACTGATGACACTGGCCAAACAAATTTATCTAATTTCATCACTTGCAAAATGACAGTATGTACAGTCATAGTTTAATGCATTAAATTGAATACAGCTCTGAATATTTCGCTCTCAACACTTTCTGAGATTTTCCTGTTCCAAAAGCGTGTGCAGTTCTGTCAGATCCTTCACCTGTGAAAGGGCTGAAGCTCTGTTAGAAATCTTGCTTGTCTTACACCTGCAAGACATATGTCAAGGGAGTAAAGCAATTCCAGAGGAAACATTTTAAAACTTTTCTCACAAAACCATCCAAATATTTTTTCAGGAATGCTGTAAGTCCTCCAAAAGCCATGTCTCACCTGCTTTAACAGTTGAAGCTGTGTTAAACTAATGGAAAGAATTCACACTTTGATAGATTTAAAAAGTGCAGAGGGTTTAAACCGTCACTTGAGCTCTGTGACCGACAGAGGAATTTTGCGGATTCATAATGCCAAGCCATTGGAAGCTTTATTTGTGTCATTTTAAGAAGAATTTATTCTTGATTTACATTCTTTTGGTTATTGGGAGATTTTTTTTCGGAGGATGATGATAGATATTGGCAGCTGTTTAGCCACAAATTGAGCGTGTCTGTCTCCCCCTTCTGGACACGGTGTGACATTGTCTCTGTCAGAGTGAAACTACTCAGAATAATTTGCTATTATAGATCTTTCTCTTTTGACGCAGCAAAAAAACACCATAGCAATATATTTTCAAATAACTCTGGGCAATCGAAGTTATGGATGCACTTACAGACTTTTTGTTTTACAGATTTTCACATTATAGAATAATAGTTAAATCACTATGAAAATCAACTATGAAATTACCAAAACACTGTGGGTTTCTTTCAGATACCCCAAGCAACATCCTAAAATGCTGTTAAAACAGTACTGAATGAGTTCACGTTTGCTGAGCACAAACTGCTTTTCCTTCTGCTTTTTTAAAACCAAAAAATCTTTTTAGTTTAGTAAAATTCCTGTGTAGGCACAATTTATATTTGTCTACAAAACTAATTTCAAACATTTACGCATAAGCTTTTGAATCAAAAGGTTAAGATCATGACAAATTAAGAGTGTTTGTAAGCATGGCACTTTCAATGTGTTTTTAATATTGGCCAATTTGGCAGTATGTCGTCTTGTTTGATTTAGTTCATGTCTTCTTTTGGTTCAAGACAGGACAAAATCAGAGGCCTTTGTTTGCATATATGTAGGTGTATCTGTCATTTGTGCAACTTGCATTGAGTAACACTTAGATTTTCTTTAAATCATCTTTTTTTAAGCACAATTAATTATGGTAACTGTTGTTTACAAGTATGTGTAAAGGTTTGTGAGATCAATGTGTTGTTTAAAGGATTTTTTAATTTTTTTATTCTAAATAATAATCAGTGTTAGATGGCCTGTCATTATTTGAATTTGATTGATTATTCACACATGGTTTTCTCGCCTCTTGTCACAGAGCAACCATAGAGGAGGCATATTCAAGATCAATGACCAAACTGGCCAAGACTGCCAGCAACTGCTCTCAACTAGGGTAAGACTCTTGAGTGTGTGTGTGCGTGTGTGTGTGCGTGTCGGTCTTAGGGGTTACAAGCCCAGTGGGTTCATTACGAACACAATTTCAATCATGTATTTATAATGAGTTGGAAACCCACATCATTTCAACATCTCTCAGGCTTTATCCATGAAAGCCCAAGCTCGTTACATGCAAGGAAACAAAATTAATACCCACAGCTGTTCACTTACCTGCACGGAGCATTTTTGAATCTTTATTCTATGCAAACTTGCTGTACTTTTCCTTCTAATGCGAGACATATTGCCAGTCAGGCGAAACTTAGTAAGCTACTTCAAAAAGATCTGCAGGAAGAAAGCAATTAACTCATTGTTATTCTATTATGGTCCTAAAATAGCCAAAGTTTGTATAATAACTATTCGCAAAATATGCTAGATGCAGTTGTGTGAAATGAAAGCTGGCTTTTTACTGGCCTGCGGCGCTTTATTCCACTGAACACGATTTTCACACCCTCCTCACATATCATACTGTCAGTACAGACATTATAGTGTCATTAAACCTTGCAGAGAGCTGTTTCCATTCAAAACAGCCAGGACCAGAGGATAAATCTGATATCGAGAGAGTAAACACACCTTGGTGTTAAATCACAAATCATGTTTAACACATTTTCCGTTTTATTTGTACAATGTGTGTGGAGTATTATGCTTTGAGAAGAAAATGAAACGACCATTTGTTCTACAGGACGTTTGCACCGGTGTGGGATGTGTTTAAACAGTCCACCGAGAAACTGGCAGCGTGTCACATGGAGCTGGTCCGCAAACTTCAAGAGCTCATCAAGGAAGTGCAAAAATATGTGGAGGAACAAGCCAAAAATCATAAGAAGGTATGGGAGCTGCCGTCATCTTTGGTGTTTGATAAATATCCATGTAAGTTTGCTCATAACATGCCGCATAGCAAAGTAGGAACCCAATTTCTCAGCTAAATGAGTCTGCGGTACACATGTCATTCCTTGAAAAAGGTCAGAGGTCTGGTATCACTCATATCTCGTATTTGTTTTTCGAGTGAGGAGTATCATATGAAATGGGAATATAATTACATAATAATAATAATAATAATGGTCTCCTGTACAATATGCCAAACTATATGTCACACAATATGTCACACTTATCTCTGATCTGTTTGTGAATAATGGCCCTTGCCTTCCCATGGAAGCTTCCGAAATTTATCTTGTAATAATAATAGTTTTGTTTTGCTTTTTAAATTTGTGCATATTTGTCTGACTAGTTACTCTTTGATTGTATTAGTTCTGTAGTAGTGAGCTGTAGGTTTTACTGAAAATAAATTGTTTTACTTAAATAAAAAGTAAGCCTGATTTAGCTTATTGATGGTAATTTAATGACAATTAAGCACATTTTCCCTGCCAGCATAAATTAAAGGCAGTACAAATAATACAACTGTGGTTTATAAATAAATTTTGATATAGAGAAAATTGAACAACAGTTACCAGTTAGACGGGTGGCAGCCTCATCCTTGAAGTTAGTTCATAGGGTCCAATTTCAATGATAGAAATTCAATTCAAATTTCACGGTTGAAAAACCTCCAAATTTAAGCATATGCATCAAATGCCCATTATACAAAATTTGAGAGCAAGACATTTAGGCCTGTGGAGATTACATTTTTTTTTAAAGATGAGAATAATACTGAAGCTCTTTCTTGTAGACAAAGGAGGAGGTGGCGTCCACTCTGGAGGCTGTGCAGACCATCCAAAGTGTGTCTCAGGCCTTACAGAAGAGCAAAGAGAACTACATCAGCAAAACACTAGAGCAAGAACGCATGCGCAAAGAGGGGGCCACACAGAGAGACCTGGACAAGGTACACACACAGACTCGTACATACATGAATGGTAGGCCAAGTACTACTGAATACTTGAAAGTTTGCCAGATCAGTCCTTGTAGGAATGTCCATTCATCCACAGACTTAAGCTCCTAAAGGAATTGTGTCTGTAGTAGATATTAGAGGAAATTTAGCAGATACAAAGGATAATTCAAAACACGTCTTCTAAGGTGTCTAAATGTTTAAATGTCTCTGTGTCTGTTTTGTTTGTTTGTAGGCTGGGTTGAAGGTCAAGAAAGCCACTGAGACCTATAAGTCATATGTGGAGAAATATGCCACTGCAAAGACAGAATTTGAGCAAAGAATGACAGAAACCGCACAAGTAAGACTGTGTGAAGTCGGACACGCACATACTTTTATATTAGAAGCCTAGTATAC
>NW_015548288.1:980295-980468 GCF_001515605.1 Sinocyclocheilus anshuiensis
GGTGTTGGGTGTTGGGTGTTGGGGGGTGGGGTTGCGGACAGAAACGGGCACTTTAGAATCGATTAAAGGGGCAGGGCTGGAGTTACGTAAAATATAACGTGATAAGATTTGGCCCTCAGCCAAAACTATTTGCTCTGGAACAAATAATAGATTAAAGAGACCAAAGATTGCCT
>NW_015548288.1:980999-990634 GCF_001515605.1 Sinocyclocheilus anshuiensis
CATATTTGAAGTCTAAACAACTACATTCGGTTACACAAAAACAGTATTATTTGTAAATTTATAGTGGATTTGGGTATCCACCATGACACTCGCTGTGAGAAATGCTGCAAGCGGAGTGATACAAACAGTGAAACGTGGCGATATTGGTTAAATATTTAATGAGTGGAAAGACCTCTCAGCCAATCAGATTCGAGGACCAGAAAGAACTGTTGTACACACACACACACACACACCCACACACACACACATATATATATATATATATATATATATATATAACTTTACAGATCTTCTTTATGCACCAAGAGCTTGTAACACTCCAAAGAGAAAGGAAAAATTGAAATTGCATCATATGACCCCTTTAATATAAATAGTAATATAATGTCTGAATGTCATGTCTTTTGCCTTGGTGTTTTAAATTCAGTAGCGCCATGCAGGAAACATTAGCAGTCCCTTACCAATCCCGCACACTTATTTTTCAGTCCCAAATCAGAGCCAAAGAGGCCTCAAACATACGAAGCTTAAGCTTCTTATTGATGGTTTTTTTAAATGATCCACACACATGCACAAACACGTTTTTTCCCTGTGGTCACACATGCTCTGGCTTATGCTGTCATTATCTTGTTTCTGCTCATTTCCTCATCTTTTTCTCCTCTTCCTCTTAAATCTTCTAAAACCCTACTGTCAGTCTGAGAGAAGCATAAACAACAAATCAGGCATGCAGCCATCCTTGACACACACATATATCCCACATACACTCATGCATATTTATTTTCACTGTGTCCGTGCGTGTTACATGCTTTTACCCAGACCACCCAAATAGGCTATTCATAGTGTTGTGCCAACAACATAAGAAGGGGTCTTATGTACAGACACACACACACAAGACTTTTGTGGAAAAAGATTCTGGTCTGATTAAGTATCATTTCTAACATCTGTTTTTAGCTTCACTTTTCAACACTGTCTAAAACAAGTATTATTCATTTTTAAACTGCTTTTGCACCATTTTAGAAAGATAAATTATTTAAAGGTTGTGTGTTTGTGTCTACAGAAATTCCAGGGCATTGAAGAGGAACATGTTCTGCGTATACAGGAGATTATCCATTCATACTGTCAGTCTGTTGAAGAGACGCACATACAGATAGGAGAGGTAAGCAGAGAAATACATACACAAATGACTCTTTAATTTATTTACACAAATCAAATGGACCATTTCTCACTATTAAGTAGTTGCTTATTAGCATGCAAATTACTAGCACGCGGACGGTTTATTACTTATAAAGCACACATTAATGCCTTATTCTGCATGACCATAATTTAGACCCCTAAATCCCACCCCATACCTAAATTGAACTACCTTGCTAACTGTTTATATGCAGCAAATTTGAAATTTAATGAGGCAAAAGTCATAGTTAATAGTTAATAGTGAGAATTGGTCCTTAAAATAAAGTGAAAAAATTATATGTATATATGTAATTCTGTGTGTGTCTATATATATATATATATATATATATTATATATTATATATATATTCTTTATATATATATTTTTTTTTAATTAAATAATTAAGACCAACCATTTTTGTCACACAGCAATGTTTTTCCCCAGTAATTTCCAGTCCTGCGAAATCTGTTTTTCTAGTTATGATCCGCTGTAAAATATTTATATTTTTATAGTCATTATAAAATTTGTATTAAAAAGACTTATCCGGTAATCAAAAAACAACTGGGAAAATCCATGAAAATTCAATGCGTAAAAGGTATGGATGGCAACGCTGGATTAAGCCTGAAATCTGGCTGTTGTATCATCATTTTGCTATAGAGGGCGCCAGAGACCCTTAGATGTGCAGAAGTCAAGCAAGTATAAATGAACTTCATAAGATAAGGGTTATCTGATCAGTCCTTCCTTATCAATCCTCAATCCCATTGCCTTTGATTTAGAGTTATTTATAACATATGCACACCCTGTTATTCATTGAAATACACTTCCGTGCAGGCAAATGAATGCACCAATCGCATTCCTATAGACCCACAGCAAAACGATCACTTTTAGGGATTTTACTGGTTATTGACCACAGAGCTATTGCATGCTCCTAACCACACACACTCTTGTGTTCAGCTTGAGCTCGAGGAGAAATAAGATTTGAGTTTTTCTGTGATTAGTATGTTTCTACTGTTTCTATGTGTATATGTATGAGTTGAATCCTCTTTTAAGTGCAGCATTTGCTCATGCAGCAGTTGGTGTCACTGTTCGTCTTTACAGTACGTTAGTTTTGAGATCTTGATGTAACAAGGGGATCTCTCTCGATGTGGAATGGCAGAGCAAGAAAATGGCATGTGTCTTTGAAAGAAGAGATAAGGCCAAATTCTTTAATACAACTTTCAAGATCAACTTAACTCTTCGCAAGCTATGAGACCGTTAAGTGATGGTATATGCTTCTGTAGATAATAGTCAGTGATTTCAACATTATAAAAAACTTATTCCCAGTGAGGAACTACATAACCCATGGACCCACTACCCTCTCCATGAAGAACTACAAATAACAGAAGTCGGTGTCACTACACTCTTAGGGTGCTTTCACACTTGGTTCGATTGCTTGGTCCGAGCCGAGTTCGATTGCTCCCCCCTGCCCCCGCTGGACTGTGTTCACATTATATTATTTGGGTCCGAACCATAGACTGTAAAAAAACATGGACATAGTGTCCGTGACGTCACTCGTAGGGTTCAGAAGAGCATTTTTGAAGCCTAAAGTGGGCGGAGCCGACCGCCGCCATCTTGGCAGGGCGTCACCGCGAGTCACTCCCATAGACTGTATAAAAACAGGTCACTCCCGGATAATCAAAAATGGGCAAAAAGGCGGGACGTGGGTGAAGCTGAGGCGCTAGTTGCTGAAATCACGCCCGTCTATGGTGACAGCAGTGCTGCCATGCAAAGACAAAACACCATAACTTCGTTTTTGGTCGAAATGAGTTATTGATAATTTTGGGACATATATGACCTCCTTTATCATGTGTATAAGTATCTTGGAGTACTTCTTCAGTAATCTTCAGTACATAACGGCACTTACGTCTGCCTTACGAATGTACTGCAAATGCTCTAAAGAACTCTGAACAACCCTCTACGCACACCTTGGCAATATAAGCGGCATTGGCTAGTACATTTTTTTGTTTACTCGCCAGACTGATATACTATTTTACACACACACACACACACACACACACACGTTTACTTAGCTATCTAAATGGGGAACAGGAAAATACAACAAAGAATATGGTTTACATGTAGCGCGTCAGCGTGGTATGCGTGGTATGCAAGCCTAAGCGTGGTATGCAAGACTCTCGCTCTCTCTCTTTGCATGTGTGAGAAACACAGCGCTATCAGTAAAGCGACGGCGAGACGTGCGCCTTCACACTGGTTTACGGTAACGGTACGTCAAATACAGGCGCGCTGCGTGCTACATACTGCGCATCCATTGAGTACATGACATGATCCATTGAGCGCATCCAAATAGTACAGATCGCTTGACGGAGAGCGAAACTCTCAAGCGCTCAGTCAGCGTGTTTATCGAGTGAAAATCTGTGTTGAACGCCTCTCACACACATACTGGCGTGTAAAATCTAATAATTTATTAGCCAATGGCTAATGTTAGACATTATTTAGTCGCCCAGAGTAAGATTTAGTCGCATATGCGAGTGATTTACTCGCAATGTCACAGAGGGTTGCTGATCGTCAGGAAAGTGAGTGAAACACACATTTTTATCAAATAATACGTCATTAATAGCGGTTCACTTCCGTGATTTGGTACGATTGCGTTCACATCAGCAGCGAACCGTACCCCAGACCACCTCTCCATCTCAGGCTCACAGCAAACTAACGGTTGGAGGGCAGTGGTTAAGGATACTCTGCCCAACCCATCAAACTGACGAAGATTACCAACACAAGCCATTTTTTTTCAGTAGTTTAACTTTTCAGTAGAATTGTTCACTTTAAGACTAGCAATGTGCGCCAACAAAGTAAATAGTGTACATTTTGATTTCATGCGGACTTTGTGCACAATCTTATACATTTGTCTGGTATTCTTCTTCTTTTTTGTGTGTGAAATGATCAAGTTTTCTTTTATTTCAAATAACTAATATGCTTTTTTATGCTTTTAGTTGTAGTTAACTATAATAACCTTGTTTCAGAGCTGGTTGGTTTGGTTCATGGCTTAGAAGTTTTTATGAAAGTTTTTCTTTTTTTTTAATCCCTATGTGAAAAAAAATGCTTGAACCTAGACTGCTTACAACGTCTGTGATGTGATTCTGCTACACAGTGAGCATCATGAATATCTGAGCATGTCTGGAAGGACAGTCAGGACCTTGCTTTACTTTCACTCCTCCTCTAGTCCACAAAAAAGGACATGGATACTGAATCAAATTGACAGTCACTTTATGAAGTACTGTGTGTTTATGAAATGAACTAGAAAATCTGTGAAACACGCTAGCTATGAAAGAAAAGCATCGAGTCAGCAGTGTAGAAGACATATTGCATTTGTCACCATCCCTTGAGGGCTATAAAAACAAAGACAGTCAAAGTGGTCACCTGGGGAAACCGTGCCACTGGTCACATCCTCATAGCGTGCAACATTTTGAACTTTGTAAGTTGAATATTGCATAAATTGACAAAAGTTAATGTTTTATAAATGAATATGAACATGTTCATTTTTAGTTCAAGATACCTAAAGCATTAAATTATGTTAATGAATTGAACCGTATACGGTAAAGTGTTACCAAATGTGCTATATGGCATTTTAAAGGGTAACTTTCAATTGTTTTAGGGAACCATATGTTATTTGATGCTGATTATGCTTTTATACCTATTATACGTCTGCTCCATCTATATACAAATATACTTTTATTTTTCTCTGGTAAGATGTTGCTGTGAAAGTACTGAATAGAATAAGTGCATGTATCTTTTTTTCCTGGTTTATTATTTTAAAGGTGCAAGAAGAGTTTGTGAAAAACATGGAGAACACTTCCGTCGAGAGCCTCATACAGAAACTGGCAGAAAGCAAAGGGACAGGCAAAGAGAGACCAGGTAACACAGCTAAATCACCCACACACAGATTTAACCTCTGGCACTGAACTACTTTGCTCTTGATATTATTAACAAGACTGGTCATGAGTTCATTACCAACTGACTAAATAATTAAAAAAAATAAAAATTTGGTGGGGGATTAGAAATGAGCAATAGTCCGCACTATAACACTAGGAGTATGTTTGACTTGATTGCTGTAACACGGTGGAGTTTACACTGGAGGATTTGTGGCGTTCTGACCCTTACAGGGGCTTTCAGCCAAGGTCTCAGCCAGCACTGGCCGTCACATGCTAAGTGGAATGTCAAGCTCGCCCACCTTTACAGGAGATTAAGCCACTTGAAATTGATAGAGCTTGACACGGCTACACTTCCCCCTGTGCTCTGGCTATTTTTCCTCACTTATCCCTCCGTGACCTTTCATTTGACCTCCTGCTTCTCCCTCTTTTCACAGGGTGGAAGTTTTTTCACATTTCACATAGAGAATATAATCTTGCTGGAAGCTTAAGGGGGCGTGGAGCGTAATTAAACCAGTTTAGCCAACAATTATGTTAACAATATAAATGTTACACACTAGGATTTTGCCTTTGTTTTGGTTTGAAAGCTGTATGTGTCATTTTGTTCCTTCTTAAAATAATTTTCCTCGCTTAGCAATGTTTCAAACATTTGCTGTGTTCAGTGTGTTGTCTGAACATCCTGACACGGTGACATCAGCTCACCCAATGGCGTGAGTTTGGTGCGGGGCTAACAGTTTTATTCGTCCAATGGCAAAAAAAAAAAAAAAACATTTTGAAAACAAAAATTTTCCTTGTTTGGTGACGCTAGTGGAAATCACACAAATTACACACTTCAGCTGTAATACCCTGTTTTCTCACCACTCATATATGTTGTGTCGTGTTGTGTTATGTTGCACACTAGTGTTTAAAATTTTGGGGTTGGTAAGACTTTTTTTTTTTTAATATTTTTAATATTATGAAATATTACAATTTAAAACAACCATTTTCAATATATTTAATAAATGAGTTCTACTTTATTTTGTTATGTAATTTATTCTTGACATTTGAATTTGAATTCATCAGTGTCACATGATCTTTCAGAAATATTTCTAATATGCTGATTTGGTGCTCAAGAAACATTTCCTCTTATTATCAGTGTTCACAGTTGTGCTGCTTAATATTTTAATAATAAAATAATAATAAAAGAAAGTTCAAAAGCATTTCTTTGAAAGAGAAGTCTTTTGTAGCATTATACATATCTTTACTATCATTTTTGATTAATTTAACGTGTCCTTGCTGAATAAAGTATTGAAAATATAAAAAAAAAAAAACATACTGACCCCAAATTTCTGAATAGTAGTGTATGTATGTATAAGTGTGTGTATATATAATATTCTCTACAAAGGTAGCCCAGATAAACTATGTATGAGGATATATAGTGACCTCCAGGAGTCTAGACTGACCATTCTGGCTTTTGGTTGCCCTCCATTTGTTTTGACAGCAGAATTAATTGAGACTAAAAGCTGTTTTGGTCAACAAAACATTCCTTCCCCATATCAAGCTGTTCATTAGGGATTGCGCCACTGTCAGAACAATAATCTGTGTGGCACGCTGATGAAATCAGAGCAGTCCTAACCAGTATAAAGAGAGAGAGGTTGAACAAACTTTGTACCACGGAAACAATCCCGAAGTGACACGCTGGGCTGTAGAGAGGTTGCAAGAGCAGTTCAACGATATCCAGCTGGGCTGTGAACTGGCCGCCAGCCAGACACGCAAACTCTCCTTGCTTTGCCATCCGAGAGTCCATGCTCAGCATATGCAATTTAAAAAAAAACATCCTTGGTTAATGCATGACTGCATGCGCCTCTCATAAACAAACACACGCATGTGTATGAGCATTCACAAAAGCACATATTTACCTAGCTATCTAAATAAGGACATACCTTAGACTGTTGTATTTTTAAAAATAAATCTAATTATAATTACTAAAGACAATCCATAATCGAAACCCAACTCGATTGAATATTTAGAGTTTTAATTAAACTGACTTTTTGAATTATTTTTCTGTTTGAGGACATTCCGAAAGGAAGGTTTTATTAGATTTAGCTAACTTCTGTGGACATTTTTCAGCAATGTTTTCCTCAAAGTATTGCTATAAACCCACACACACACATAAATACACACATGTGTTCATGTAAACAAAGCGGTCTGTCTGTGTACATGAATTTAAACAAAACCTAATACCCTTTTTCCAGATTTAGATGGCATTGTTGTGTCTGATGTTTGGATTTGTGTGCATAAATATTGTTAGATGGAGTCTGGAAGTGTTGTCAGTTGTGAAAACAAAAATTTTCCTTGTTTGGTGACGCTAGTGGAAATCACACAAATTACACACTTCAGCTGTAATACCCTGTTTTCTCACCACTCATATATGTTGTGTCGTGTTGTGTTATGTTGCACACTAGTGTTTAAAATTTTGGGGTTGGTAAGACTTTTTTTTTTTTAATATTTTTAATATTATGAAATATTACAATTTAAAACAACCATTTTCAATATATTTAATAAATGAGTTCTACTTTATTTTGTTATGTAATTTATTCTTGACATTTGAATTTGAATTCATCAGTGTCACATGATCTTTCAGAAATATTTCTAATATGCTGATTTGGTGCTCAAGAAACATTTCCTCTTATTATCAGTGTTCACAGTTGTGCTGCTTAATATTTTAATAATAAAATAATAATAAAAGAAAGTTCAAAAGCATTTCTTTGAAAGAGAAGTCTTTTGTAGCATTATACATATCTTTACTATCATTTTTGATTAATTTAACGTGTCCTTGCTGAATAAAGTATTGAAAATATAAAAAAAAAAAAACATACTGACCCCAAATTTCTGAATAGTAGTGTATGTATGTATAAGTGTGTGTATATATAATATTCTCTACAAAGGTAGCCCAGATAAACTATGTATGAGGATATATAGTGACCTCCAGGAGTCTAGACTGACCATTCTGGCTTTTGGTTGCCCTCCATTTGTTTTGACAGCAGAATTAATTGAGACTAAAAGCTGTTTTGGTCAACAAAACATTCCTTCCCCATATCAAGCTGTTCATTAGGGATTGCGCCACTGTCAGAACAATAATCTGTGTGGCACGCTGATGAAATCAGAGCAGTCCTAACCAGTATAAAGAGAGAGAGGTTGAACAAACTTTGTACCACGGAAACAATCCCGAAGTGACACGCTGGGCTGTAGAGAGGTTGCAAGAGCAGTTCAACGATATCCAGCTGGGCTGTGAACTGGCCGCCAGCCAGACACGCAAACTCTCCTTGCTTTGCCATCCGAGAGTCCATGCTCAGCATATGCAATTTAAAAAAAAACATCCTTGGTTAATGCATGACTGCATGCGCCTCTCATAAACAAACACACGCATGTGTATGAGCATTCACAAAAGCACATATTTACCTAGCTATCTAAATAAGGACATACCTTAGACTGTTGTATTTTTAAAAATAAATCTAATTATAATTACTAAAGACAATCCATAATCGAAACCCAACTCGATTGAATATTTAGAGTTTTAATTAAACTGACTTTTTGAATTATTTTTCTGTTTGAGGACATTCCGAAAGGAAGGTTTTATTAGATTTAGCTAACTTCTGTGGACATTTTTCAGCAATGTTTTCCTCAAAGTATTGCTATAAACCCACACACACACATAAATACACACATGTGTTCATGTAAACAAAGCGGTCTGTCTGTGTACATGAATTTAAACAAAACCTAATACCCTTTTTCCAGATTTAGATGGCATTGTTGTGTCTGATGTTTGGATTTGTGTGCATAAATATTGTTAGATGGAGTCTGGAAGTGTTGTCAGTTGCACCGTTCCTCGCCTGACATCACTCAATTAGAAGAAACTTTTCCTCAGTCCTGCAGCTGCATGGAAATCTTAGAAATCGATCTGCATTGTCCGGCTTTCTAAATCTGTTTAGACAAACTTGCTGATTTGTTGTAATGAAGGCAAGGCAAGGCAAATTTATTTATGTAGCACATTTCATACACAATGATAATTCAATGTGCTTTACATAAAATGAATACAAAATAATACAGATGTTTTTTTTTAGCCTTTCTAATTTGGCTATTATTTGGAGACAAGTTTGATGAATATTTTAGCTAAAGCTGACCTGAAGGTCCTCAGAAGGATAAGGTTTTGTTTTGTGTTTTGTTTGTTGTTGTTGTTTGTTTTGTTTCATTTTATTTTGTAGTTGTTTCGCTTTTGTTTTGTTTAGGTTTTTATTCTAAAAATGCTAAAGGTTTTCTGAAGGTTAGGTTGTTCATAAATATTATATAGAATTATTACATAATAGCAAAAACAATGCATGTCTGTGCTATGTCCCTAATAAGACAGTGTGTGGTTCAAGTAAATTAAAGCAATAAACCCCAAGAAGCCATGGTTTACAGTGAATTTATAACAGCTAAGGCGGTTTTAGGCACTCCGCTTCACGTCGTGCCTAACAACGCCCCTTAGCTGTTATAAATTCACTGTAAACCACGGCTTCACAGGGC
>NW_015548288.1:990791-1037539 GCF_001515605.1 Sinocyclocheilus anshuiensis
AAATAAAGTGTAATGATATTAATAAAAACAGTATTCTTCCACCAAACAATGTAGTTCCTCAGAAACAGTTGTGGTTGCAACAAAGTGGATGCCAAGCAACACACAAAGTAAACAAAGGTGTATGTTTGTAGAGTAATTTACAACAGCTTCGAACACGGCTCAACCAATCAGAATCAAGGACCGGAACTATCCGTTTTATAACAAATAATCAGATATGTTTAATATGATTTCAATTGAAGTGGGTCTTTCATTTTTCGTGTGTGTGTATTTGGGTACGTGTGTGAACTGACAGCATTTGACCTTTAGTTCTGATTGTGTGATCAGAGATGATCTCAAACAAACAATAACAGAGATAAGAGAGTGAAGTGATCTGGTGCAGTAGAGTAGATCAGTCATACTGTATCTGCGTCAGCGTGTGTGATGTGTGCCTGTCGTGACTGCTCTGAACAGTGCGCATGAGGTCCGCTCACAGCCGTCATTCTCCAGGGAAACTGTATTGAACCGCTTGAGTTAAATATCACACGCTTTTGTTTTTTCAGGTCAAGGCATTTTCTGTGCAATGAAAATAGCGCCCCAGGCTCTCTTGCAGAGGTCTGGTAGTAGTAAAATGCTGTCTTTCGTTTTCTTGGACAAGCATTAGCTTTTATGTGCATTAACACAAAAGAAAACACGCTCTAAAGGGCTCTTAGAGCACTGAGGGGCATCTCTCCTCTCTTTACAGCCAGTCACGAAAGCACAGAATTCATATTTATATGCTGTTCAGAATAAAGTTAGATTTCATGTTGAATCCTAATGTTTCGCGTTTTAACTTCACTCTGAAATAAAAACTTGGCTGACAACCTTTAGTTCTGATTGTGTGATCTGGTGCAGTAGAGTAGATCAGTCATACTGTATCTGCGTCAGCGTGTGTGATGTCGTGACTGCTCTGAACAGTGCGCATGAGGTCCGCTCACAGCCGTCATTCTCCAGGGAAACTGTATTGAACCGCTTGAGTTAAATATCACACGCTTTTGTTTTTTCAGGTCAAGGCATTTTCTGTGCAATGAAAATAGCGCCCCAGGCTCTCTTGCAGAGGTCTGGTAGTAGTAAAATGCTGTCTTTCGTTTTCTTGGACAAGCATTAGCTTTTATGTGCATTAACACAAAAGAAAACACGCTCTAAAGGGCTCTTAGAGCACTGAGGGGCATCTCTCCTCTCTTTACAGCCAGTCACGAAAGCACAGAATTCATATTTATATGCTGTTCAGAATAAAGTTAGATTTCATGTTGAATCCTAATGTTTCGCGTTTTAACTTCACTCTGAAATAAAAACTTGGCTGACAAGTTGTTGGGTCATGACTGCAAAACCCTGAGCCGTGAAATACAGTGACTTTGTTTGCTTAAATCCCTTCACCCATGTGTCAGTGTGGAAATGGGTCATGTCAAAAGTGTTAAACCTTGGAGGTAAATATGCAAAATTGATGAGCAAGAAATGAAGCTTGCGGTTTGTTGTCTTTTGCAGCCATCTGTGTGTCTGTGTGTTATATTAATTCATATTTTCAGTGAAGACTAGTATACAGCATTTAGTGTGAGAGTGTTATCAGTGCTGCACGTCATTGTATTGGATTTGTGTGTTTGTTTGATTTCTGAGGTTAAAAGCAGAAGTGCTTCCAGGCATTTGTGTGTGTGTGTGTGTGTGTGTGTGTGTGTGTGTGTGTGTGATACTCTATTAGTGTGTGTTGCATGCTGGCTGTGAACTAAATGCTCTGGCTTAAAGGGGAAGTCAGATTGTGCTGATTGCCACCAGACCTACTGAGGACTCTGTAAATTTGCTTGCCAGAAAATCTGACCTGCGTATGTGTTACTATTTTCGTGGATTTAAGTTCATGATTTTATGAAACGCTGTAAAACATTTTTTAAATAATAATAAATAATAATTAAAAAATGAGTTTTAATATTAAATATTACGCCATATGTTAATTCTTGAATTCAGTATACTGTAACAGGACATCCCTTCAATCATTTGTATTTGTTTGTTTGTTATCATTTCAGGGCCCATTGAATTTGAGGAATGTAATGTCTCAATCGCCACAGAAGGTCTGAATTAATTTTTCTCTCTGTTCCCATTTTCTTTTTTATTCTTATATAGGAAAAATATAGAATATAATTTCACTTTAATATCTCTGATTTCATCTCTTTATAATAATTCATTTAGAATGTTAGTTTTGTAGCCTTTACATTCTGTTTAAAAGTCATAATACCCATTTTAAGATTTGTTTCAGATGAAACTCTATTTGTCTAGATTTGTAATAATCATTGCTGTGTCTGTTTAGGTGTTAAACCCAGAAAAAGGAAGACCTTTGCCATACCAGGCAGACGGAGAGATAAAGACACCGATTCCACGTAAGTGTTGACTTTTACTTTAATGTGATCTCACTTGTTTTTTATGACTTTTTAACAATATTTTTTAAAGAATTAAACTATTTTAAACTAAATTCTCAAACTTACTGTGCTTCATAGTATTTTGTGAGTTACTTGTAATTTTATGTGACAGAGGATTATGAAAATTTTAATCTGGTGATAAAAGAAATGAAGTTTAGAGAAGTAGACATATTTTTGTTATGGAGAGTTTTTTGTAATTTAGAGCAATAATTATAATGTTTGAGTAATTATAATAAGTTATGTTTGCAGAGTAATTTTGCATTTGTGGTAAAATGAAGTATTAACTTTCCATAAACTTTTCTCTGTCTTGAATAGTGAATCGGCTGAAGTAGAAGCGGCTGTGAGTATACATTTTTCTTTTTTCTTTTTTTAATATTATTAATAATTTATTATTATTTTTATTATTACTGGAGAAAATTATTCTTATTTTGAATGTTACAGTACATTAATTATTAATACATTAATAGTATCAATACAGTACTAAAGGTGTTTTTCTGTAATTTCATAATATGAAACTCATTTTCTTCTGATCAAAGTATGCTCCCTCTTGTTATTTTGGAGAAACTCCGTTTGATTCGCACCCACAAAGCTCCTTTTGTTCGTCTTTCTTTCAGAACGCTTCCAACGGAGCTCCCCCGGGTTTCTACGGTGCTTTAGATCTTCATAACGCCGTGAGTGGTGACCTAATGTTGTTGAAGGATTGTCTATAATTCTTACAATGTTAAGTAAAGACAACATAGTCTAAATGCTTCTTGCGATATCGCTAACAATAGTGTGTTTTACCTCAGTCGGACTCTCCTTGTGCTGTGATGTATTGAAGAGTGTGAATAATAGGATTTTGTCTGTGGTGTGTTCTGTGTTTTTCTGCAGAATGTGCCTCAGCTGGACGAGGAGGGCTTCTGTATCCGACCAGAAGTCAACGAGAATGATATCCTTACTCCAGATCCATCTCTTCCATTCCCCATACACACACACTTTCATCTCAGCCACAGAAACATTTTCCTTTATCTCTTTCATCGCCTCTACTCAGTATAAACTCTGAACACTTTTTTTTGGCTTGAGAACATAGTGTGATAACTTTCTTTGTTGCACTTTTATCTGAATGGCTGCCAAGTCATTCCTTCCCATCAGATTTTCTTCGTTCTTCTGTTTTCTTTACCAAAGTCATCACTCTATGTGAACTAGAATACGTTAAAAAATTCAAATAAAATACCATACCTGATCTTCTTAGCCCCGTGATACTATAGACAAATTTTCATGCCCCGCGTGTATCTTTTTTTTTTGTGTGTGTCAACCATTTTCCTTAATGTTTCTGATCACATGCCAAAGAGAACTCCTTTTATTCATCCAGTGACTCAGAAGATGAAGACGAGCCAAGAAAATTCCACGTCCAGATCAAACCCGTGCAGACCAACAACGGCACACACCAGCACAAAGCCACCATCGACGAGCTGAAGGCCTCTATTGGAAACATCACCCTCTCGCCCACCCCTGCTGTAAGAGATGCCTCACACCAGCACACACACCATGTGTAAAGATCCCATACTCCTCACATATAGACGTATACCTTGCATTCACATTCATTCAGACACAGAGTAATGCACGCTGGGCTTTCTCTATAAAGTGTGATTGTACAGCGTCAGCAAAGAGACTTGTGATTGGTTGATATCATTTACAGTCATGTTTCTGTTTCCCACACATCTCGCTTCATCTCTTCCACCTAAACCTACGATGGCCCAGCAGACACTAGAGGGCAATATTTGATTATGATATTTACAGGCGATCCTTAGAAATGCTGAAAATGCTTTCACACTTTTTTCCCTATCCTGAGTTGTGTGCCTGAGTGCAATTATATTGTGTGTGTGTGTGTGTTTGTGTGTTTGTGTTTGTGTTTGTGTGTGTGTGTTTGTGTGTGTGTGTGTGTGTGTGTGTGTGTGTGTGTGTTCGTAACGCACCTGTGGATTTAACTGGCTCATTCAAAACAATATTGTGGAGGCCCAACAGACATTAGATTTTACCAGCGAGGGAATTAACATTTTATTCATCTCATGTGGTTTGAGTCTGAGTTGGTCACTATGACACGATAGGTGACATCACACATGTACTGCTTATGTGATGTCAAAGGTGACCTACTATTCTGTCATTTAATGTTGTAAATGAAATGCGTGTGTGAGTGTGAGTGTGTGTGTGTATAGTTATGTGGTCAAGCAATTCCTCCTGCACACACTGTGAGCCTGTGGACCATCTGTGTGTGAGTGCTGTTGGTAAACAAACCCATGCAACTTCCTGCCTGAAATCTCACCACAGGAAGCACGGAGGGACTCCGTGTTTCTAATGTGTAAGATCATGTAGGTGAATGCGCGTGGGCAAGAGCTGTGTCTGTAACAAAAAGTTTAGTTTAACAGTTTTTAGTTAAATAAAGGCAGCCGATGTCTTGACATGTTCAGAGCCAGTTGGTTAAAAAAAAATCTAAATATCCATGATTCTTATGAATGGATTGCAGCTTTTCTTTTTTGAAAAAAAAAAAGGATTACTTTCATTCAGCAAGGATGCATTCAATTGATCAAGAGTGACAGTAAAGACATTTAATATTACAAAAGATCTTCTTATTCTTATTCTTATAGTTATTGTTATTGTTAAATGCTATTTGGAACTTTGTATTTATCAAAGAATCCAGATTCTACAAAAATACTGAGCACCACAACTATGCATTTTCAACATTAATGATAACAATAAGAAATGTTTCTTGAGCATCAAATCAGCCTATTAGAAGGATTTCTGAAGGATCATGTGACACTGAAGAATGAGTACGGATGCATTAAATTTTAATTTGTAACAATATTTCAAAATATTACTGTGTTTACTGTGATTTTGATCAAATAAATGCAGCCTTGGTGAGCATAAGAGACTTTGTTCAGAAAACATTTTTAAAAACCGTACCAACCAAACTTTTGAATGATAGTGTGTTTGTATTGGCTGATAAACATTATGATGTGTTATGGGCAGAATAAAAACAAATTGGTTAGGTTTGTTATCAGTAACATTGTTTTTAACTATGATTTTCTCTTTGTTCAAGATTTCATCTGCTCAGTTTCACCCTTTTTGTGTGTGTTTTACATTCTCTCTCTGCATCCCTCGCTCTTCATTCTGTTGTGACGCTTCGAAATGACAGAGTGATGTATTTCAGCAATAACACATCCTCACAAGTGCCAGCTTGTGTTTTCAGTGAGCACAGCCGGGGCGACAGTTTACTTTAGACACCTTCGCTGCAGCCTCTGTTTGCTCTGTTTGAGATGGATTAACACACATCTTTTAGGTAGGCTCTTCATCATTCATTTCACCAGGCTTGAGCTTTCTGTCTTCTCCCAACTGTGCTCAGTAATCACTCAGATTAGCCTCTGAAACATTTACACATCTCAAAAACTACATTCACCATACTGAACATATCAGAGTTGTTTCCTTTCCCTCTCAGTCTCATTTCTTTTCATTGCCCTGTTTGTTTAATTTTTTTTGGCAGATATGTTTTATGGCAGTTTGGGTTAAGTCAGGAAATCAAGGTGACGACGAATGCCATGTCATCTGTTGTACTGTACATTATTGCTATTATTGAGCTTTCCATTTCCCCTAGTCTTCTGTTGTTTCTGTTTCCCCTTCATGTTCTCTCTCTCTCTCTTTCTTTCGTTGGCGGGTGTGTGGCCTGGGTGCTGTAATTGAACCCATTTGCCACTCTGCCTATGGGACTAAACCCTGCCTTTACTCTATGCACGTATGTGTGTATTAGTATACATGTGTTTGTTTGTGTGTTTCCACAGGTTTTCCTTCACAGTTTACCATTTAGTTACTTGTATGGTCCATACGTTGATTTTCTGATGTGTTTCTTTTCATCAAAATAAGTGGGATTTTTTTCTATCCACTCAGACAGAGTTTGAGGCAGAGAGGCTTCATATGAGTCACTTTGAATACACAATAAACCAAGCCTTCCCGTCTTTGTGCATTTGTTGCCGTTTTGCTAGTTGACTCTTGTTGACATTTCTTAGCCTCAAAACAATCCTGGTAGTGAATTCGGTTGAATTCTCTGCCACTCATTTCCTCATGTTTAGACTGCCTGCAGAATGTTGTTGCTGAACGTATGGTTTGAATATGTAATCTCACTACTGCGGTTCTCTGCTAATTCTTCTGTGTGTGTGTGTGTGTGTGTGTGTGTGTGTGTGTGTGTGTGTGTGTGTGTGTGTGTATATATTTTTAGATGTATTTAGATGAACTAGTTTTACTGATCAATCACTTCCAGATGGTGCTAGTGAAGTGACATGCAGTCATGATGCAATATTAGTCACTTCCAGAAAAGACACGTTGCAAGAGCTCTATGGTTTGCCATTTTTCTGTGTACAATTGTGGATTTGTAAGTCTGATTTCTCCATATTTACTTAGTTTATGTTTCTGCTTCCAGTTTGCCAGTTTCTTTCAGGGTTTTATCATCAGAGCAGAGTTATTTTGCCTGGGCCTGCAGAAAATAAAGATCAGCTCCAGACGTTTAGTCTTTGAAAAAATTAATTTCTTGGCTGGGAAGCGCAGGCTTTATGTTGAAGGGAAATGGTGGTTTTTGTTTCAGTAAAAGTGACTGGAGACTCGTTGAGTAGCTCTTGGACGGCTGCAGGAATGATGAAATCAAGCGTTTGGTTCTCACAGACCGGCTGATATAATGGAAGTAGAGTAAAGATGCTTCTTTCTGTTCTGACGTTCAGACACACATGTGTGTGTGTGTGTGTGTGTGTGTTTGTTTGTCATCCTGTGAGGCCAGTATCTATTGAACGAATGTGGGGATGAAGCACTTCATGTCTTCTGCTGTTTTCATAACTCCTCTCACTCTCATTAATAAAAGCCTGTTTTCATTTCCAGGTTCATATGAAGAGAAACCAATCCAGTGAGTATTCCTCTTTTTTTCATCCTCCCTCCATCCCTCTGTCACTCTGAAGGTTTGGCTCTGGAGAGTGCCTGCCATTTTGAGTTCTCTTTTTCGTTTTTCTTGGCCGTGACGTTTCTAGCCAAGCCTCCTTCATGTTGCTCTGGTGACCCCTCCAAAGCCAACTCATCCCATGAGAAAATAAACATCATCTCCCATTTTTTCCTCATCTGAGTAGCACAGTGTTGCCTCCTTAAGCCATGAGTAAGATTAACTGCTTAATTGTGTGTTTATGTTTTTCTATCCATCATAATTTTACATTTTTTCCAGTAAATTGTGGCTTAAACGAGCACAGATGCATGCCAGAATGTAGTGTTTACACTGCGGCATGTTCTCACATC
This sequence comes from Sinocyclocheilus anshuiensis, assembly GCF_001515605.1. Lineage (NCBI taxonomy): Eukaryota > Metazoa > Chordata > Actinopteri > Cypriniformes > Cyprinidae > Sinocyclocheilus > Sinocyclocheilus anshuiensis. The sequence goes on from NW_015548288.1 coordinate 998,513, forward strand.
AAGAGCAACAATTTCAAGTTAACCTCCCAGGAAAATTTTACATACTTTAAATCTGTAAGACAGTAATTGAGCTTACAGTAGAATCGTTTTGTTATTCTTGCACTGGAACGGTTAACATTTCTTCAAAAAACGCATTTATTGCAAACCTCTTGCACATGCTAAATTTGATAAGGTCTGGCAGATAATTTTATGCGATAAGTCCTTTAATCTAATATATTTTGTAGTTTATCTGAAATCACATCAAGATGCAATTTCAGGAACGACAAAAGATAGATAGTCGAGAAAGCATTCTTTTCTTATGTTTTAACTGAACCATGTTTAAATTCTTTTTACAAACTGATTTTATGGTCAGCATATATTATACTTATTAGCTTATTGGTGTTGGGCCAAAGTTTTCTTATCAGGTTATGGCCAATAACTGATAAATGGCCAGTATTAAAATTTTATACTATTTTGTCTAAATAAAATAAAACACACACACACAAAAAACAGATGTTTTAAATGCTTTATTGACTTTGGACATCATGACATTATAATGTACAGTATGTAAAATGTATATTTATTTTGAGATTTATTAAAGAGTACATTTAACTGTGTCATTAAATTATTAGTGTTTTTAAAGTTAACTTTAGTGGGCTTTGGATGACTGCAAAATATATTCTAAATCGTAAAATGTGCACAGTTAAATATCCAATATCAACTGATACTGATAAAAAAAGTCTGGTACATATATATTTCTTATTATGCGGCACTTGTGCAAATTAGGTTTCTAGAATAAACTGAAGAATATGCAGTACTGAATATTATTGTAAATGTGGATCTCACACATACTTACTGTAGGAATGACACGGCAACAAACATTCCCTGCTATAAAACCAAAGGCAGGTGAGTATTCCCCAAGAATCTTAGCCACCCAAACTCTCTTTTGGTCCACAGCTGCGTTTGTGTTGGTGGGAATGAGGGATTCCTGTGAAGCTTAAAAAATGTAAAACCAAATGCAAATCACAAAATTAATTATTTATACGAAAATTATATTTGGTTACTAATATAATCTGTTGTCTTTTAGCACTGTCATTTGTCCTTTGTGTATAATATACTGTATTGCATGTCATTTTAAATGTATGTATTTGATACCTTTACCTGTGACAAATGGGGTTGCAAGAACATGTGTCTCATGTAGTACTCAACTTGATACCAGTTTTAAACCACCTGACATGACACTTAATGGTTAGAAACACTATCTTTTCTTAAGCAAGTGACTACTGCTGTTCATTTCCTGGCTTCCATATTGTTTTTGTTCTACTTGTATACAACAATAACCTATGTCTTAATCTAGTATTTAACTTTTACTTCATGAAACACATGAGCTGCATTTTAATCAGGACCTAATGAGCAGTGCCCAACTGTAAGAATGCTAATTTAAGAAAACCCTTTGTTATATTTGTTAAGGGATTTCTCAGCTTAATTTAAGGGGTTTCTTGCACCTGGCTTCAGATCATGAATAAAGCCTGAAGAGTTGCGCCGTTACTCAGTTGCTTGTGTTCTCAATTGTTTTACAGGTGATGAACTGGGACGGTCCAAGATAGCGCAGACATCCTTTAATGAGTAAGAGAAGCTTTGCTGTTAACCTTTTTTGAAAAACAATGTAACCAATTATTCACTTTGATTTACAACTTTCATCCTTTTTTTTTTATCCATCTTCATTATCCAGTAATGACCTGCTGTCTTTGGATCCATTTGGCCCAACCAGCACTGGCTCCAGCTCCTCGCTACCCCACTCATCAGGTAACACCGTCCGTTGTAATACAGCAAATACACACTCTTCTGGGTACATAAAAACAAAACTCGGTGTTAATGTCATTCATATATCAGTAATCTATTGTTGTTAAACACTGTTTATAAAACCAAATTCAAGGTCTTTTTTTTTCTTATATCTTATGCAAGTTTTACAAAATAGAAGATAGGTACAATTACATTAATATTTATATTTAAAACACATCTCAGGGTGAGCATCTACACTAATCTCAATGACAGAGTTCAGCTTGACAGTGATGGAGTCAGAACGTTCTTCATCAACCCCACACACACACACACACACACACACACACACACACTGTACAGGCAGACAGTCGTAAGACATTCACCCCTCCATCCCCCAGCCTCTGGAAGGCTTGTCTTAGGTCTGACCTCCTTCATTATTGATGATGCTTACAGGCTGGTGAAAGTGTCAGGGCTTTTCCAGTCCACAACAGTCTCCTCTAGAGAGCTTGCTCAGGCTGCTGTTGTCACGGAAACCCTCATATCCCACAGCGACTTCATATCTCACTCAGTCTGTCCTTTGCTTTAGCATGGAATCTTCTGTTAATGCCATGGGATTTATTTATTTTAAATTGTGGTTTTGTTTTGTTTTTATTTTTGTTCATTTTTGTTTTTGTGTACTTTTTTACATTTTGGTGTTACAGTATCGGCGTTTTGAAAACATCTCAATTGTTTACTGATACTTGAACTTCTAACTTAAATTGAACTTAAATTTCTAAAAGTCTCATTTTACCCCACTTCTTTCTACAGAATTTTACACACCCCAGGCACAGTGAGACACAAAAATAATTGATTTCTTTATAACTCGTGCTTACTGTAAATCAATTTAACATAAATATTCCCATTAAATGTCAGTTTACGCAAGAATGAGTTTTATGTATGATTTACACACAAAATTGCGTGTGCATTATGAAAAAGACCCCTGGGTGTATGTCGTGAGTGTAGTCTCTGTGCTCCCTCATGCTCTACGTGACTCCGTCTCCTTTGCTCTTGACCTTGATTGTTGAAATGAAATGTAATTTTCACCTCTGGGAATTAGGAGCTTCCATATCTTGGGGAATGGTGCAGTTGGCAGTAGTCTTTCTTGACCCAATGTAAATATTATCATTTAGATGTACATCAACAAAAATGAGATGCAAATAATTTTCACAGAATTTATGTAGTATACTCAAATGTATTTTTTGTGGCTTTTAATTATTTTAAAGGTGACATATCATGATTTCCAGGTTTTAAGTGCTATAATCAGGTCCCCGGTGCATCTACCAACCAAGGAAACGTGTAGATTGACCTAGTAACTTTGTTTTGGTAAGCCTTTTTCTGCAAGCGTCTGAGAAAACGAGCGCATTTCGCTCCCTTGGTGACGTGGCAAAGGGATCTCATTATAATATTACCGCCCCTTAATCTGTAAATGTAATACACCCACAGCGCCGTCATTGTGTTTTCGCAAGCGACAACGGTGTACCAGCTCTAATGCCATGGCGAAAGTTTGAGCAAAACATGCTAACTGTTCTCTCTTTGGCTGCACAGACGAGCACAGAACACTGTTTATAGTCCCAGCCTCAGAGGAGACAACAGAGCAGTGGATTTATTGATTTATTTACTGTATATTGTTGCTGCCACACAGATAGACTTATATTATATATTATAAAAAGGGGCATAATGTCTCCTTTAACTTGGATATTGTAATATTTTATTTTGTAAGAAATATTGAGTAAATTCTAGTCTGACTGTTAGAGTTTTAAAAGGGCATCGCTTGCAAACAGGTGAGTGCTTTTTTCACTGATAATCCACTCAATGCAGTCATTAAAAAGCCAACCCATCATTCAAGCTCTGACCTTAGCTGCGAGGGCCAATCATAATCCAGAGTTAATTGGCACCTTCAGAGGTCAGAGGGTGGAGTTTGGCGTCCCCATGTCACAGACGTTGTCAAACCTGATCTTGTTATGGGTCTGACCTGGCAAAGGAACAAAAAGAGCAGTGAATAGGATATGGGATGTTAGTAACATAGTGAGTTACTGCGTTAGATTTTTTTTTCTCCTGTGTGCCATTTAGGGGTTTTTTTGCTTAGCTTTTGAATGTTATTTCTTTCATGTGTATTTCTTTCCTACTGCCTTAATATGATTAAATTGACCCTTATTTGTGTTGATTTCTTTTTATTTTCTCATCCTTGCTTTGTATTTGTTCAATGCTTTTGTTTCTTAGACCTGGCTTCTCTCTTCTTAGCATCTTTCCCTACATCTCCCTCACTGCAGTTAAATGATGAGGTTTTTGAAGACCCAGGTAATGCTTATGACCCATGCCTGCAGTGTGATCATCAGAATAAAACTCTTCCCATAACAGACACTGACCCTAATGGCTCAAAAATCTGCACAAATGTGAATGATGATAGGAATGTTTTGCTTGAACTCACCTCTAATATTTCTAAGAGATGTATCTGTGAATATGAGTGTTTTCAACATTTTCTGTGCACAGAAGATAAGAACAGAGCCACACTTCATTGTACTTTTAGGATAGTTCTCTCAAAAAGGAAAAATAGTTCATCATTTACTCAGTCTCATGTGAAAAAAAAAAGTTATACAGATTTGGAATGTAATAAGAGTGAGTAAACAATGACAGAATTTACACATTGGCCCAGATAATCGTTTGGCAGTATTTTATTTGATTTATTTTATGCATTGTGATTGACAGAGGTGCAGGAAGTTAGCTGGTATTTTGCTTTAGGATCACCAGGTTGTCTTGTTATGTGTTTTAGAGTGATCTTTAAAAGTACATGTTTCAGTAGGATTCTACAATATGACCATTATTTTATAATAGGTTTTATAATATATTTTTATTATTTTATAAATTCATACTTTTATTTTATTTTAAAAAGTCATTTGTATTTTTTTATTTTATTTTCATTGTTTTTCTTTTTTTATATATAGTTTTATACTGATTTTGTTTTACTATAAATTGTATCTTTACATATACAGTCATGGCCAAAAATATCGGCATCCTTGGTAAATATGATCAAAAAAAGGCTGTGAAAATGAATCTGCATTGTTAATCCTTTTGATCTTTTATTTAAAAAATTTACAAAAATCTAACCTTTCATTGGATTATAAGAATTTAAAATGGGGGGAAATATCATTATGAAATAAATGTTTTTCTCTAATACACATTGGCCACAATTAACGTCACCCTTTTATTCAATACTTTCAAGCTAGGAGAATTTTTCTTGAAACCCTCCCAAACACCATGTGGTGATGTAGGTGCTGTTTGACAATTTGTTTAAGGTTTTCTGACCCCAAGACTCAACTATTTTCTGCAATTCTAAGGGTGCCGATATTTTTGGCCATGACTGTATATTTTGATCATTTTCACTGATACTGCCTCATTTAAAAAGGTCTGTTTATTTCATTTACTTCAAATTTTTCCCAATGTTGTGTTCATATGACTTCTTTTTATGTAGTTATGTGAATTGTAGAGCTGTTTTCCACATTCAGATTCAGAGCCTGCATACACACATCCAGGTCATCTGTGCTTCTTTCATTTTCTCCATGTAGTCTTTTCAGCATGCCTGTCAGTATGTGGTACATTTTTACAACTGTGCATTACTCTGTTCTCTCTGATGACCCCTGTAACAGAAGTGGATTTACAGTGGGAGCCCACCTCTCCTTCAGCAGTCAGTCTTGAGATTACCGAGGCTCCTTCTTTCCCCCTTCCCTCCAAACTGCTTCCTCCTGCTGGTCTTGCCAAGCCGAGCTCCTCGCCATTCCCTGTTCTCCCCTCTGCTCGCTCCATCTCTCCTTGGGAGCTTCCTGATAAGACTGTTGCTCTCCTCCACCCTGGCCCAACTCGAGCTATGAGCATGCCTCCAGCCCTACAGTCAACTCCTAAGGACTGTGCTACCCACAAGCCCCCTCTCAGTGCTCCCGCGGCTGGTCCAGACATGTTTTCTTCTTGGGCCCAGAACCAATGGATTGCCTTTCCATGTCGTGGACCGTCCCATCAACCAGCGAGGCCTCGTTCAGTCCCTGTGTCTCAACAGTTCAAGGTTTTCTCCAGAGAGCCTGCTGACCCATTTGGCAGCACTGGGAGAGAGGAGAGCACCCCCACTCTAAAGGAAGCACCAGCCCGACCCATGCAGGATGGTAATATTGAGGAATGAGAGTTCTAAGCATGTTCAAACGCTGTCCCATGGCTACATGACAGTGATATACGTGTTCTGTGGTTTTAACAAACCTGATTTTTTTTATGTGACTTTATTTTAATTAATTGTAAAGTAATGATTTGTTGGATTTGGTCCTTTTTATTTATTTATTTATATATATATTTTTTGATTGATTGATTGATTGGTGAAAATGTATTTATTATTTTTTTTGCATTTTCTGCATTGATTATTGTTTTGAACAATACAAATGTAACCAAATAACCTGTAAACCATCATAGTTTTAATTACAGTTTAGCTAGATACAGTGTATAAAAAAATTGGACCAAGTTTATTTTCATTCTTTTTTTGTTTTGTTTTGTTTCAGCTACACAAACTAACTTGGTAAAGTTACTCAAATTAATTTATTATTTTTTAATTTTCTGCATTGATTATTGATATGAATAATGCAAATGTAATTTTTCAAATGTACTGTTTAGCTGGATACAGGAATACAGTAAGAAAATGTGTGGGCCAACTTTGGTTTGTTTTTTATTATTTTTATGTATGTATGTATGTTATTTATTTATTTATTTATTTTCACCTACACAAAGTAACTCAGGAAAATTACTCATTAATATGTTTGAAATGTGTCTGCAAAATTGCTCATAAATACTATATCCAACATTTTCTAATTCCAGAATAGTTTGACTATGGTTTAAAAGGTGCAGATTTTTCTTTTAGGTTCTTTGCTTGATCTTATTTTTTAGTCTTATTTCCTGTATTTACTTTTGTTGATATTGTGACGCTGGCCCTTGCATGTGCATTAGGTGTAATCTTTAGATTTGACTGTTAGCTTGTTTCTGCAAGACTGTGTGATGTCAAACCCAGTATAGCAACATTTTGATTTTAATCATGCTCAGAGAGTGCTACCTCTGTATTTTCCCCTTTTTTGTGGTTCTAACATTTGTGGTCACTTTTTTTTTTGTTGTTGTTGCATGCATGCACAGTACCACCTCCAAACAGGCCAACCACTCCCCTGGGCACAGCAACCATTGTCCCGCCTCCAAGACCATTATCACGACCCAAACTACCTGCAGGCAAGCTGACGGGCATCAATGAGGCTGTGAGTAAAGAAGATATTTCCTGATTCCCCTTTACCCAGTCTAGTTTACAGGGATTGATCTGAATGAAGATTGAATGCAGTGAATTATTAATCGGTTAGTTGTTTTCTGCAGGGCCGACCGTTCAGCCCTCCTAAGATATCCAACTCCAGCCCTCCTCCCGCTGCTCCTCTGGCTCATGCAGAGAGCTCCTCCTCTCTCAGCTCAAACACCTCCTTGAGCACCAGCAACACACCTACTGTCGGTGAGTTTTCAGTCTCACACACACGCATATACACATGATGAACACAAGAAGAACAGAGGATGCACACACAAAATGTTTTTTTCACATCATCCACATTAATATCACACATGCCAAATGATGCAACACTGATTCTTCCACACTGTTATCATTTATTACATGTATTACTTAATCATTATTATAACAGTAAAGTCATAATTCATATATATATTGTTGTTTTTTTGTTTTTTTATAGCCATGTCCACGTCTAAGGAATACTAACATGCAAAAAAATTATATTGTATACATTGTATTTCATTATATGGTCAACACATCACTCACCAGATCACTCCATTCTCACCCTTCACTGTTGGGTTGTGCTCTCGCCCTATTTTTTTTCTTTCCTTTTGTGGTTTCCTTCCTTTCATTTTGAATTAAGAGGACGATCTGTTCGTGGGGAAACTGCCCACTTTTGAGAAGAGATGTGAGACTCCGGCAGGTACAGTGAAAAGAACCCAGAAGAACATTTTGTTCTAACTTACTAACAGACTCATGAATGATCATCTGCCCTTGATTAACCAACTGCATTGCCCCATCTGGTAAACCACACCCTGTTCTCAGTCTGTGACTCACCATTTAATCTTCAGTGTATTCTACTTGCCTGTTGTGTTGTGGCTGATGAGGATGCATGGCAGAAATAGTGCGGATCAAAATTGCTCAAAGATGTCTTTTCCTTTTTCCTGTTGATTTTCAGTGTTTGTCATTACAAAGGTTTGAATTGTCTGAATTGAATCACATTCCTCCTACTATTTTAGATTCATACTTAAATGTCTGTTTTTTTATGTTTTTTTTTCTTTCTGTCTCTCTTCTCTTCCTTTCCCTCATAGGGACATCTCGTGGGCCCAGTCCAGTGACACTGGCTTCCCAGGATGCATTGCCCATTGCGGTGGCATTCACAGAGTCGGTTAATGCCTATTTCAAAGGAGCAGATCCCAGCAAGTGAGTTTCACATCATCTACAATACAGAATTTACATACTATACGCTTGACAACCCTTGCCATATCAGAGAACTGTACAGTTGTGATCTCCATGTCTAGAAACGTAATAGAAATGAATAAAATCTTAGAAAGGAATGGAAAAATTGTATATATATTTTTTTTCCAAAAATAATTCATTAGTGAATGCTTGTTCTAGATACGGTATGCTCCGCTCTGAGTGTGATCTCTGTAAAAAAAAATGTTTAAAACCTCAAATGTGATTTTAGGTGCATTGTGAAGATCACAGGAGATATGACCCTGTCCTTCCCCAGTGGCATCATCAAGATTTTCACCTCTAGTCCATCTCCTGCTGTACTCAGCTTCAAACTCTCAAACACCAGCAGATTAGAGCAAATCGTGCCCAACCAGCAACTACTGCACAGGTGAGTTTGTGCCTTACACTAAGGTGTTTCTGCTTGTGTTACACTAATGTTCAAAAGTTTTGAGTCAGTATCATTTATTTATTTGCTTGATTGTTTAAGAAAGTAATCTTATTATTTAGCAAGGATGCGTTAAATTGATCAAAAGTGACAGTAATCACTGTACTGTATATGAGAAAGTGATCAAAGTGGCTTGAAACATTTTGTATTTTTGTACCTTATTTTAATCTTGATTCCACATATTAGCATCAAGTGCTCAGGCTAAACTCACCCTGGTCTCTCTCACCCACATCCTTTTCTTGTTGTGTGATTTCATGCCAGTAGCTCCCAGGCATGACTAATCAAATCAGGAGGGATTTGTAATTTAATAGTTGAGCTGCTGCAGTAGGGTTAGTTGTTCCATGCTGCTACAATGGCACGCAGCAATGAATTATTGAGCTTCTAATAGCGTTTTCTCTGTGTGTGTGTGTGTGTGTTGACTCCAGTGACTCCTCCCAGAGCGACACAAACACTAAAGACTTTTGGCTGAACATGCCTGCACTGACGGCGTACCTCAGGAAGAGCTCTGAGCAGAACCCTACTGCATCCTATTACAACGTGGACATCTTAAAGTACCAGGTTCATAGCTTTTCATTCAGTTATCTTTGAGAAAGTACTTTTGAATTCTTCAAGAAACATGTAAGTAAAGCATGTTAGTAGTTAGTAGTAGTTAGCACTAGCTGCTCTAGTATACTTGCATGTTTACTGTTGATATTTTGTTTGCCTGACTATTGTTGTGTAAATCAGGTTGGTGATAACTAAGCCATGGTCTTAAGGGGTGAGCAAAGATCTTTTGGCCCTCTTTCTCAGGTATGTTCAAATGGGATTCAGTCAACACCTCTGAACCTTGTAGTGTACTGGAAATGCACTCCTAGTACTACAGACCTGCGAGTGGACTATCGATACAACCCAGAGGCCATGCAGCCTCCCGCAGCACTCACCAATGTACAGGTGTTAGTGCCCGTCAATGGAGACGTCACAAACATGCAGTCACTCCCCAATGCCATTTGGTGAGTTGGAGGGAGTAGGCACACACACATACAAACACACAATATATCTTGTGGAACAAAAACTGCTGTATGGACCTAATTATTGTAATATTAAGTTATATACAAAATATACACTACTGTTCAAACGTTTGAACAGTATATTATCACATTTTTTAAATAATTGTTTTCTATTTTAATATTTTAAAATGTAATTTATTCCTGTGATGCCGAAACTGAATTTTCATCAGCAATTGCTCCAGTCTTCAGTGTCACATGATCCTTCAGAAATCATTCTAAAATGCTGATTGGTGCTCAAGAAACATTTCTTATTATTATCAATGTTGAAAACAGTTGTGCTACTTAATATTTTGTGGAAACCATGATACATTTTTTTTTTTTCAGGATACTTTGATAAATAGAAAGTGTTAGTCTTTAGTGTCACTATTGATCAATTGAATGCATCCTTGCTTCATAAAAGTATTAATTTCTTTAAAAAAATTTAAAAAATCTTACTGACCCCAAACTGTTGAACGGCAGTGTATGCATAATCCTACAGTCACTTTAACTATATGATTGTTATTGTTTTAATTAGGAATGCAGAACAGAGCAAGTCATTTTGGAAAGTGAGTGACATCTCTGACAAGTCTGAAAATGAAGGTAAGAACATATACAGTCAAAACAAGGTTTTTTGATTAACTGCAGCGTATCATTAAGTAGCATTTTGGTGTGTACATGAACCTATTTAAATGGGTCATATCATTAAAGTGAATTTTCCATGATCGTTTGTAATAAAAGTTCTTTGTACCATGTGCAATATAAACATACTGTACCTTTGTGGAGGTTTAAAAAACAGTTTTAGAAAAACACCTCATTGTGTACTTCTGGGACAGTAAAAAACTATTTTGGACTTAAAGGGTTCGTTCACCCAAAAATTAAAATTAGGCTGCATTTTACTCACCCCCGAGGCATCCTAGATGTATATAACTTTCTTCTTTCAGACAAATCCAGTCGGAGTTATATTAAAAATTGTCTTTGATCTTTCAAGCTCTATCATTGCTGTCAGCGGGTGTTGCATTGCTTCAGTCCAAAAGAAGTTAAATAAAAAGCACCCATCCATAAAAAAAAGTGTCTCACACAGCTCCGGGGGGTGAACAAAGGCCTACTGTAGTGAATCGATGCGTTTTTGTAAGAAAAATATCCAACAGTTTTACACAGAAGCATATAACCTCATACGTCATTCCCCCGGAACTGCTTCTATTTACAACAGTGAGCGCAAGCTAGATTCAAGTTATTATTACGTTTTGAATATGGATATTTTTCTTACAAAAACACATCGATTAACTACAGTAGGCCTTTGTTCACCCCCCGGAGCCGTGTGAGACCATTTTTTTTATGGATGGGTCCTTTTTATTTAGCTTCTTTTAGATTAATCTATGCGATGGCGCCGCAGACGGCAGCCTCAGTGTTTGGCTCTCCAGTGTTTGTACTGTTTTTGTTAGTTTTTCCTGTTTTTTGTTTCTCAAACACGATCAGTTTTACCAGGGATGAGCTGCTGAACATTCGGCAGTACACACCACACAATCTTCTACCGGATTTAGTTTATTCGGATGTTTTGCTACACATTGTAGTTGGCGGAGCAGCGGCGCTGATCAAGTGCTTCAGGACGCGCAGACGGGGGAAGCGAGCCGGCGCACTCGTGAAGCTCAGGAAGCGCGGATTCAAAATGGCGCTGCCTAGCATCCATCTGACGAATCTCCGCTCTCTACCCAACAAAGCGGACAAACTTCTTCTGCTCTCCCGGACAAATAAGGATTTTTCACACTCTGCTGCTCTGTGTTTCACGGAAACCTGGCTGAATGACGCCATACGCCAGCGCGGTTAAATCTGCCGGGCTTTCAGCTGTTCAGAGCGGACCGCGACGCAGAATCAACGGGGTGGAGCTTAACACGCTCAAAGCTGTGGAGATGATCGTGGACTTCAGGAGAAAACCCCCTGCACTCCCCCCACTCACCATCATGGACAGCACTGTGGCTGCAGTGGAGTCATTCAGATTCCTGGGCACCACCATCTCTCAGGACCTGAAGTGGGACACTCACATTGACTCCACTGTTAAAAAGGCCCAGCAGAGGTTGTACTTCCTTCGCCAGCTAAGGAAATTCAACCTGCCACAGGAGCTGCTGAAGCAGTTCTACTCAGCCGTCATCGAGTCTGTTCTGTGCACTTCAATAACTGTCTGGTTTGGTTCAACTACAAAATCAGACATCAGAAGACTACTGAGAACGGTTCGGACTGCTGAAAGGATTATTGGTGCCCCTCTGCCTACCCTCCAGGAACTGTATACATCCAGAGTGAGGAAAAGGGCTCAGAAAATCAAAACAAGTTTTTTTGATTAACTGCAGCGTATCATTAAGTAGCATTTTGGTGTGTACATGAACCTATTTAAATGGAACTCTGGATCCATCACATCCAAACCATCTCCTTTTTTAACTTTTGCCATCTGGTCGGCGTTACAGAGCACCGAATTCCAGGACAGCCAGGCACAAGAACAGTTTCTTTCCCCAGGCAATCTACCTCATGAACAGTTAATGTTCTCCCATTGTGCAATTAAAGTATGTGCAATAACCTTATACTTATTTATCACCCTAAATCCTAGTACATCCCTACAACTTTATTTTATTTTATTCTATTCCTATTCTATCTATAGCACACCTGTACATACAATTTATTCTTTTTTTGTGGTTTATATTTATGCATGTGTATTTTATTCACATCTTATTTTTATTATCTGTGTATTGTTGTTGTCTCCGTGTACTGGAAGATTGTGACACTATAACAAATTCCTTTTATGTGCAAACATACTTGGCAATAAAGCTCTTTCTGATTCTTTTGGACTGATGCATGCAACACCCGCTGACTGCAATAATAGAGCTTGAAAGATCAAAGACAATTTTTAATATAACTCCGACTGGATTCGTCTGAAAGAAGAAAGTCATATACACCTAGGATGCCTCGGGGGTGAGTAAAACGCAGCCTAATTTTCTTTTTTGGGTGAACTAACCCTTTAATAGCAACCCCTCAGCTTGTGAGTAGGTGCACCACAGTATTGTTTCTCATTTCCCAAGTAAATAGGTGAATTTACATAAGATTTTTAAAGACAAAATGAAATAGAAATGTAAAATGCTCAAAATGAATTTTCAGAATGCTGTTATTCTGTAGATACCGCTATGTATTTTTCTATATTATGTTGTAGAGATCGAAAGGTCCTCTGGCACAGAGGATTTCAGTGTTGTCTATGTGTGTATGTCAGGCTCTGGTTCTTTGAGAGCAAAGTTCGAGCTGTCTGATGGTCCATCCATCCCTGCCACCCTGGCTGTTCAGTTCTTCAGCGAGGGCAGCACTCTGTCTGGTGTAGATGTGGAACTGGTTGGCTCCGGTTACCGACTCTCCCTCAATAAGAAGAGATTTGCCACTGGTAAGAATGATTTTAGACTTCACCAGTTACACTATCAATAGAAGATTTAATGATTTAAGATCATAATGTTATTATAACAGCTTATCCTTCAATGCATTCTCAACATATGCATGAGCATGTAGTTTTGTCTTTGAAATGAGTTGACAGGAGATGTGTGTTTGTGAACATTCACAGGCCGCTATATGGCTGACTGCTGAGATCGGAGTAGAGGCCTGTCCGCTCTCATATGCAGGGAATCTGGAGGTTCATTTCTGTTCATTCATTAATTCTGTAACTGCTTCTCAATGATAATTATGGAGGATCATTAGGGGGGATGGGAAAAGAGAGCTGTCTGCCTGAAGGCCTCTCATGCTTCTGTTTTCTCTCCACATTCTGAACGATCCAGTTCCAGTGAATCACCTTCTGGAGACTCGAGATTTTTATACTACAGTAACGTAGCACTGAGTATCAAACACTGTGTACAAAGAAAAAATTTAAAAAAGAAAAGAAAAGAAAAAAAAGAAGGAATGTCAGGATATTGGTGAATGAAATCATTAATCTTTGATACTTTTTGATCAATTCAGACTTTTATAAAGTCAGACTGTTAGTGTTTGTTATTTTGAAATGTATAGTTAACAATTTGCATTATGAATTAGAGGTGTATAAACATATAGCATATCTAAGCAAAAAAAAAAGGACAAAAAACCTGCACTAACAATCTTTCTGGAAATTTGTTGAGCATTCATTTCTCCGTTTGAATTCACCCAAATGTCAGTCGCACTGACAATGAAGAGAGAAAAAGAAGCCGTGTTTTTCATTATGAATGTGCAATGAAGGTATAAGCTTTCAAAATTACATTTATGGATTGTTTTTAAAGTGTAGTGCCATTTTCACTTTAACATTGTCATTGACAGCAAAAGGAAACTTATACACTGACCTCAGTGCCTCTTTTTTATTTAAAATAATTATACAGGAAAATCTGCATGTTTAAGTCTAAAAACGATCCCTTGAAAAGATCCCATGTTTTCCCCTTTTTTGATTATGACCTTTTGTTTTTTTTGAATTGCCAGTTCCGTTCTTTATGCTTCCTGATGGGATACTGAAGGGAAAACACTGCCTAAACATTTGCCTTTGTCCTTCAAACCCCTTTAGAGTGCTTTACCTAATCAGTTGACTGCAAAGGAATGCGCTGTTCCTGTTATAGATACCATCCAGGTGTTTTCTGTAATGCCTTATAGATGTGTGCAGAAATTATCCCAAAATAAGCACCGAAAATTTTCACTGTGAGAATACTCTTAATTACAAACAGCGACCTGACTATTTGGAGGGATCCTTGATGATAAACATACCAAAATATTTAGAATTTTAGCATATTAAAATGAATTGCAAGCATGCACACTTTTCAGTATAGTTTATTGACAACAGACTACCAGTTTTTTGGATAAATGTAATTTTAAGGGACACTGTGTGTATATGTTTTTACCAAATGTGCCGTCACGTCTGTTTTTGAGTGTTTTATGTTAATAATAATAATAATAATAATAACCCGTTTCTTAAAATTATGGCTCAAATGATCTTATTGCTTTGAGCAAGTTTGCCAAATACAAATTGAAAAGCACAATGATGCAATGAACCAGTGGATGTTACGGGAAAGATTAAATGCTTGCAGGGTCCCACCACCACGCAAGAGTCGTCTTCATTTAGTATTTATTTCTCAATTTTTTGCTGGAACCCAGTGGTGAGCATTTACAGTGCTTTAAGGGGGTCTGTCCCCCATACAAGGGCTATGTGCCTTGTCCTCTTTAGAGGACCATGTCTCCAAGGGCTACCCCAATCCCAGCGATTGCCAACACCATTTTTACCTTAAAAAGAAAAACACTAATAAAACACTAAATGCCACAAATGAATGATCTTCATGAATCTGGAAACGATGGCGTTCTTTAGAATTACGTCTTGTTTTCACCAGGAACTTGTTTTTGTCTCTTCAATAGCAGCCTAACAGTTTTGTGAAGTAACAACATAACGATTTTATATTCAGAATCATCACTGTCTTTATGTACTTTTTTAATACTTGCGATTTTGATTCATTTGTATTCAGTATGAAATGTGGTGTTGGTGTCAATACAGAGGCTGAAATCAACTGGAGAACATCCTGGTCAATGTAGCATTCAAATACAATACAATATTGGCTTTTATAGTCAAGTGCTTCTTTAAGTGAATATGAACTAATTGTGTAGTTAGCGAGCAGGTTCTTGCTGCCTCTACAGCCACGTCAATATTCAAAGTCATTTTGGAACATTTAAAGTCTCTTCTTTTATTTCTTTCTATGTCTACATTCAATGGCATGGTAAAACATTTATGTGATTTTTTGTTGTTGTACCCATGTAATGTAAATTTTTACAAATGTTTCTGCCATGTTTATCTGCTTTATGATGCACTGTGTCAGTAATAAATGTGTAATATATAAATCTATACAAATATAAGAAATACTACATAATGCTTGTCTGTCTTCTTTTTTGTTTGCTTAGATCTATTCAGAAATTAAGGTGTTTTTCATTCACTTCACCAAAATTTCAGCTCAATTTCCCACCAATAATACATCCTCTTTTCACGATTACAGTCAAGAAAATAAGTAGCTTATGGCATACTTTTCATCGGAGTCGTTTTACAAAAAAGTTAAGTCTGTGATGGTTGGAATTGATTGTCGGATTTTTTTCCTATATGCACTTATTTCACCAGCTAATATTGACGGGTTAAAAATCCAGCCATTTAACTCTAAATTGAAGTGACACTAAAATCTGAAGTGCACTGTCACAATGTGTACAGCATTTCCTTAAAAATAACATGCGCGCATAGTTTACACTGACTTCTGGAAGACACTGTATATGTGTTTACTACTCGGACTCGAGTACAACATTTAGCGGACTTGGACTCGAGCCTTGTGATTCGAAAAATATTTCCGAGTCCAGTGACAGTTGACGGAAATGTCACTGACACGATGCATTGTCTCGAAAATGTCATTCATTGGGCTATTTGCATGTCTTGCCAGTACTTGAAAGCTGACGGGTTTCTGTGCGCACTCACCCAAAGCGCGCCTCTCAGTCAGTAAACGTGTGAATGCCGAAATAAGTTGTCTTCGCGTGTTATTGCTACACACTCAAATACACTAAAAGTTATGTATAATGCCCGTCTTGGAGAGGGTGTAAATGCAGTCGGTTATGTCTTCAGTGAACCTGAACAGTTGGAAGAAATACGGATGTGTCAGAATATTTGATCCGTGTGTTGGGTCTTAAAGCGACAGTAAACCTGCTGCCGCCGACTGTTATAATCTGCTAATGTTAATCAAACAACAAAAGAAAAAGAGAAAATCACTCACTGCTCTTCTCTGAATCACTATAGTAACTTTAATAATAAAATTTTTGATTTATTTAATGTATACAGTGAAGATTGTGCAGTTTTTTTTGTTGTTTTTTTACATCTTTACATTTCTGTAGTAGGCTATTCCTTTATTGTAAAGACCTATCTGAATTTTTTTTCAAAAACTATTTTCATTTGTATCTTTGATTTATATATTTATTTATTCCTTTGCTTCTAATTAATAGACTGTTTAATTGTCTTCAGTAGGCTTGAGAACATTTTACTGACATTAGTCTAGTATTAGTTTTTGCTGTTGTATTGAAATTGTCGTGTTTTTTTTTTTAAACGGTGGCAGCTTCAAAGAAAAATAATGTTTCTAACATCGTTGCAGCAGTAGTTTTTATGGGTCAAAACCCACCTTGGGTGTGCATTATTTTCCAATAATTCAACGGCTCATGATCAATTAATGCAATTTCTTAACATGCATTAAAAAATAAAACAGTTGTGAGTTGGCTGTGATTTATGGAAAATACATGTAGTGTTTTTATACCCATTTTAAAGACTAGGTTTATCCCTCACATGAAAAAATCCATTTAAAAAAATGTAAAATGCCGTCTTGTCGCCTTTGCAAATAATTTGAATTTTGTATCAGTACGACATAGATAGAACGAGGCAGCAGTTTACTGTCGGGGATTTGTTGTGTCTCGCCGCGCCACATCCAGTGTAGACAGCATCACTGATTATAATGGGTTCTATAGTATTTTGTCGCATCGCGCCGCATCCAGTGTAGACAGCATCACTGATTATAATGGGTTCTATAGTATTTTGTCGCATCGCGCCGCATCCAGTGTAGACAGCATCACTGATTATAATGGGTTCTATAGTATTTTGTCGCATCGCGCCGCATCCAGTGTAGACAGCATCACTGATTATAATGCACTGTAAAAAAAAAAAGTTGTGTCAACTTAAAAAAATAGCGCCAAATGGGTTCTATAGTATTTTGTTGATTATAATGGGTTCTATAGTATTTTGTCGCATTGCGCCACATCCAGTGTAGACAGCATCACTGATTTAGACAGAATCACTGATTATAATGGGATCTATAGTGTTTTGTTGTGCCGCGCCGCGCGCATCCAGTGTAGACAGCATCACTGATTATAATGGGTTCTATAGTATTTTGTCACTTCAGCTATTCAATTTTGTTTCGATGTATTTGATCTTGATTTCTAGTATGGAAAAGGTATGGACAGATTTAACGATAAAGCAATTCAACATTCAGATGTTTACACAGTCATGCTTCTGAACACATCTGGTGCACTTCCAGTGCTCCTTGCAAAGTTAAATAAAACTTAGCCACATGTGCTAGCCATCCGGTTTTCTTACGCACCTCGTGTGTGTCTTTTATGTGTTTATGTATGTGTCAGGGTTGTAGACCCCTTCATGAACCCTTTAAAAAAAAAAGACCTCTGTGTGCTTCACAGTTTGATCTACATCAGACCTAATCCTGATAGCACTCGTTGATCTGAATTGAATACTGTTTAGACACCTTTATACAAGTTATTTTCGGTCCTCTAATTTCTTCATTGTTTGTATCACACCATTTGTTCAAGACAGATTTTCAGTGAATGTTTCTGCAGGCTACATCGTTATGCCAGTAGTTGGTGGAAGTGACTCTTTATGAGTGAGTCATGGAATTATTCAGTCAACTGATTCCTTCAAAACACTGATTTATTCAGGAATTAATCAAAGATGCATCCCAATTTGCATACTTATGCAGTATCCTATGCCATTTGTAGTGGGAGTATTGTGCTCACCCTGAAAACTCTATAAAGACAAAGTGCACTTCAGCTACCCTGATGATGTACTTAATCAACTCAGGGAAGAAAAAAAAACTAATTGTGGAATGTTGGACACTTAATTTAGGCCTACTCAACTATCACAGCTTTCCTTACTTAGCGGAAGGCTATCAGACTTAGAATTTGGTTGACAAAATAACAAAAACATACACTAAAAAATGATACACTAGATAGTGTAGGCCCTAAGTGCAGAGTGTGTAGTATGTCATATGCGTTACGATCACCAGCTGGAGTGCCCACGAGCGCCTTCATTGGGCACTCCACCCCAGACTGTTGTCACTCCCTCACTAACTACATTCCCCATAATCCTTTGCCTGGACTCATCATCACTTATTGCATTCACAAGATGGAGGTCTTGTTACCTCCATCAGTTTCACCCTATTTAAAGCCTGGTTTTTCACTCATTCATTGCTCAGTATTGTCTAGCCTGTAGCGTTCCCAAGTTCCCATGTTTTCCTTGTTGCCTTGCTTTGCCTTGTTTTTGACCCTGGACTGTTTCTGATTGCTTGCTGACTGCCCTGACCCTTGCTTGTTTTGACCACTCTTTTGAATAAAGCTGCATTTGGATCCTCAACTCCGTCGTCACGCTCCCCACGTTACAATATGGAACACAAGTCTTCATGAGTCTGGAATCATTCTTTCAAGTGATTCATTCAAAATCACTGACTGAATGCCGTTCACACCAAGAAGGATAACTATAAATATAGCTATAATGATTTATAACAGTCTATAACAATTATTAGCCTCTACTACAACAATGGATGATAATATTCTGGGGTGTGTTTCCCAAAACATTCTTAACACTACGTCATTCTTAAGTTATACCTTAAGCTGTACCTTAATGTTAATATGTGGAGTCTATTTAAAGGGAATGATTGTGGTGGGGAGTTTGGTCAAACTATGGCAGCGATACAGCGAATAGTTGCGCTAAATCAAAGACGGTGCCGTCCACAGAACCATTTGGTGTCTGTGCACTATTTCATCTGTAAAAACTTTAGTCCCCTGGCTACCATGTCAGAAGCTACAATTCTAAAAAAATGATTTCGCCTGCCACAGCAGCAAATTCAGCAATTTTTAGATCTTGTTGGTCTGACTTTGTCGAGACAAACTTGATGGAGCTACCCCCTCAGCCCTGAAATTCAACTGCTGAGGCCTCTCTTCTTTCTCTCTTTTATTCCATTACGAAGGAAGCATTGACGCAAAATAGGAGAACGGCCAGCTACGCAGTGTCTCGTTCCCTGTTCAGGCAACCAAGGTTACATACGTAACTGAGACGTTCCCTTTCATACTGTATGTTCACTCAATGCTGCTGTATGACGTTACGGGAACGGTATATCATAGCACTTTCAACTACATTGCTGAATTATCTGGGAGACCGAGGAAAGCATTGAGCTCAAACAGCCAAGACCTGGGAGCCAGGTGCCTTCCCCACCTCCAAACCATAAAACTGGGGGTGCTTTTCAATTCTTATTTGTGCATCCTCATTTCCTTTCCTTGCTTCCTTTACTCGCGTCTTAGCTCCACCCCTTCAGGATGCAAGGGAAGGACGCAAGGAAAAGACGTGAGAACGGAGGAATTGAATCAAGTGAAATGATATATCCTCGCTTCTTTTAGCGCCACTTCAGAGCATCATCAGTTGCGCTATAGGGATCTGCCCTTGTGTTGTTAAAGTTTGTTATTTAAGACATTCATAATAAATATTAATAAAGCAAGATGCCCTGTTTGAAATATATGACATGTATGGTTTATTTAAACTGCAACGGTAAAATATAAATGAAAATTATTACAACAGATGTGAAGAGGGAGGAGAATTTATACGTGCGTCAGGTTTTTCCATGAAAAACACTTCCGCAAAGGATACACCTGTGTATACTCGCTCATGACTCCTCTGGAAGCCTCCTCACTCCTCGATCCTCGCCTCCTTGCGCTGCAATTAGAGAATTGAGATATCCTTCAAGATGGCTGAGCTCGATCGGTTTCCGGGTCATAGGATGGAGGACGGAGGAACGAGGAAACAAGGAGGGATATTGAGAAGCACCCCTGATAAAGCTGTGCAGAGAAGACCTCCCTGCCGCCACACAAATATCCTCCAAGCAAGACCCTCTAAACAGAGCCACAGACGAAGCCATTCCTCTAGTGGAATGAGCGAGCACACCTGGAGGTGAAGCCAAGCCGTGCACCTCATAGGCAGGAAAGATAGCATCTGCTTTGTGACAGCCGCTCCCCTTTTTTGACCACCAAAACATAGAAACAGTTGATCAGACTTACGCCTCTGGGTCGTGCGATTAACATAAGCCTTCAACACCCTCACTGGGCAGAGCATGTGAGGTCAAATCATGCCCTCGGTCTGGGACAACAGGTCCGGTCTGAGGGGAATCTCCCACGGGGGTCCCTCTAACAGATCGACCAGGTCAGAAAACCATACCTGAGAAAATGGGTCTACGCGCAGCAGGCATCTCACCTAGAAACACTGCCAGCATCTCCAAAGTATTTATGTGCCAATCGTGGAAAGCACCTTTCCAAACCCCAAAAATCCAGGAACTGGCTCAAACAGTTCTCAGTTCTCAAACTCCTCGACCCAGGAGCACGGCAGCGAGCCCTCCATCCCACCTCGTTTTCCATCGCTCCAGTACCACCACCTCGGGTAGCCACTGGCGGTCTCCGCTCCTTCATGCTGTCCGATCTCCTCAGCACCGTGATCCCCCTCAGCAGCGAGGGCTCTCTGACAGTGTGTCCCTCCTTCCTCCCGGGTTTCGGCACCAATGTAACAAAGTTCGTAGATCAGGAAGAAGGAGGTGGGAACCGGCGAACCTTTAAACACAAAACTTTAATAAACAAATACAAAACGAAAGTAAAAGCGGCAGCCCCTCACGGACGACTGACGCATAAAACATAATAAAACAACAACCTAAATAGTCCACTGGCCTCACTCCGTTCCCACGGCTCTCAGCCCCTCCCCACTCGTCACAGCCAGTCATCCAGGTAGTTCAGAATTCGGATGCCCCGGAGCTGCAGTAGGGCCAGAGCCACACCCATACACTTTGAAACGGTTCGATGAGCCAGTGCCAGCTCGAACGGAAGAACCCGGTATTGGTACGCTTTGCTTTTGAAAGTGAACCTGAGGAACTTCATGTGCCTTTTTACGATCTGGATTTGAAAATTTTGGCTGTAGAAGCCTCAGACCCAGCCCATCCTGGTCTGCTGGCAACAAAGCACTCTTCGCTTGCAGAAATCCAGCGGTGTCTGCACAAACAGGAAGGACATGAGGAACAACACTCGTAGGGTTTCCGACCGAATGAGCCCTTTGCATGGGGCCCCAAAACACCCAAATGGCAGGAGACCACTTTGAAACGGAGAGCGAACCAGTCCAATCAGGCAAGCCGACTGCATCAGCAGCGGCTTTGGCTGCTGTCATAAACGGGCCCACACGACCCTAAGGTTAGATCTAGTACTCCGAAGGTTAGAGAGTGCGGAGAACCTGAGACGCTGCTTGCACAAACAGCTCGGTCAAGACTTGTTTGAGGCATGTTGTGTGGCAAAATTAGCAAGCCAGGACCCAGGAGGCCACTCAGGAGTCCGAACTCAGGTTTATCCACTTGCGCTGTCGCAAATGAGCCACCAGATGAGACCTAGGGCCACAATCTTTACGAGGGGACTCCATAGGCAACGTTTCACACTGCTGCCCTTCATGAGGACACTGGAGAGAACCCCAACATGAACGTGCTCTCAGCGTCGGCTGTTCAGACTCAGACTTCAGACTCGTTATCATGTTCGAAGTCCTGTTGTTGGTCTAAATATTCTGAACAACTGCTCTCTTTTGTTCACATTGCTTGATTATTTAATTTGGAATTAATTTAGTGCTTTACCTGTTCTGGAGGCTACTGTATTTGTCAGAGACTTGTTCTGCCATGACACAAAATCGGCTCCTGCCACTCTAGATTAACACCAATCAATGCACTGTCAGTGTCTCAAAGTGATCCAAATTAAAGATATTATGCTCTACATAAAAGGTTAAAGAGGAGAGGGTCTTTCGTCTGTTAGCTAACTGATTTCAAATGTTCTTTGGATGTTGTCACAGGCTGTGTTTTCGCAGAGACTCTGTGGGGTAATAGAGTTGAGTTATTAAAGAAGGAGAGAGCAGGAGCAGCATCACTTACGTTTATGCTCCATTACAGAATGACATGGCCTTTTGATCCAGCACCCCCCTCTTCAGTATGAGCAAAACCATCTGAGCAAACACACTAGCTGGACCTTCATAACTTAAAAATGTGTTTGCTTTTCTCCTCCATCTCACACTATTCCCCTCATTTACTCCTCTTTAATCCTTTGGCTTTTCTTTCTCTCTCCATCTTTCCACGTTTCCATCCGCACCCATCTACTGACTGCATTCTGTTTAATTTCTCCTCTCCTCCATTCTGAGAACATCAATCCTCCTGTATCATCTCTTTTCTCTCTTCCTCCTCTCCTAACCACAGCTAATATCATTCTTGATTTCCGTCCACATCTGCCAGCTTCTCCCTCTCTTCAGCCTTTGGTTGGTCTCCCAAAACAACATTGCACGAGGAGCTTGCTTCATACCATCTGAAATCTTTCAAATTCTCCCGACACTCATATTTCACCCTCTAGAATCTATATGTTGACAGATGTTTTAATAGATAGCTTGTTTAGTACCATGTCATCTGTCCAGTGACATCTCTGCATCTCATAACGCATTCACTAATAATTCTAGGCCCTGTTGACTCATTAAGGTGATTATTGATGCTGTAGAGCCTTTCGCCAGTGCTGTGATGGCTAATTGGGTTCTCATGGACATTAATCTAGACATGGAAAGATCAGATTTTGATGTGGTTTGTATGTGTGTGTTTGCTTAGCTATAGTTGGGGCACAGTATTGTCCCCAAAATTGAGGTAAAGCTGCAGTCACAGTCAGTGTTCGAACTATACCGTGGACTTTGGGGGAGCCCACTTGTTTTTTTTTGCCTTACCTTAACACAGAATCGACCACAGAGTCCAACGTTTATATTTTTTCTACGAATATTTGAGTTAACGTACTAAACATGAGTGGAATTTGCACCGCAGCGCCCCCACACCTTGATGCTCATGACAAGAATAGCGTGTATAGTTTATCTTTATTGAAGTGAATTAGGTTTAAATCGCCGTCATGCATAAATGAATGATATTTTTGCAATTTTACACATAATAATCCACGATGATCACATTACACAAAACTGAAATTGCATGTCAAAATAGCACATTGTCAATATTTTTTGAGACCCCCCCAAAATTTCATATATCACGTTTTCAGGGGAGCCCGTGTCTTATTAAGGGGAGCCGAGCTCCCCCTAGCTCCCCCGTAGTTTGCACCCTGGTCACAGTATACTTTCTCTGCTACATTTAGATCCTCTGTTGTTCAAATGTCTTTTTGTTCTGCCGTGAACCTGCAGGTCAGTGTTCAACAAACTGCTAGTGTGACTTTGACAAGGCCCTCGATTTTATCCATGAAGTACAATGCATTCACAGTTTGTTTGAGACTGATGCTCCATTATTTAAATGAACTTTTCCAAGCTAGTGCTGGATAGATGGATGGATGGATGGATGGATGGATGGATGGATAGAGAAATGGTAGATGAGAGCTCAGGGCAGTGGAAGGATGGAACAATGGGAGGACAGGAGAAAGGCAGGTTGAAGGGAATGAGAGATGCGAGAGAGAATAGGCTTCCGTGCCTGGCGAGCAGAGCCACGTCATGGGCAATTTGTCACAAGGTCGGGGGCCATGATGGAGAATCTTAACTCCCATGGAGCAGCCCCCACAGTGTCTGTACTGTCTGCCAGCCAAAGATGAGGTAATATTACCTGAACCAGATCACACCAAAAATCAGATGTTCTGGAATACTTGATTCAAATTGGTCAATTGCAGCATTCAGAGGCCTGATCTTTCCTAATATTCAATGTTGTTCATGGCAACTCTGTATGTCAGACTGTAACTGAAACTCTTTTGTTTTATACAAATGCAACACCATTTTGGGTGTCAGTTCTCGATTGTAGTGAAAATCACGTCAGAGGACTTCAGTGTTAATATTACTGTAATATTGTTGCAGTGTTCATCTTGCTTCATGCATGTTTTAGTACATTGCATTTATCTTTTTTGTGTTGGAGTGAGCTGGCAGATAAAAGAATAAATTTAGGTAAAATTGTAAAATAATCATAATTAAGCTTAATATGTTAATAAGGTTTGATGTTATTTAATCTGACTAATGTATTTCAATCTTAAACTCTGGAGTTTGTCAGACATTCTAAGGACATTTGTGTTTTCACCAGTTGTTTCAAATATGTACTACTGTTTTAAAGTTTGGGGTCAGTGATATTTTATTTTATTATTTTTTTTGTATTTTTTTTATTTTATTTATGATTTAATCTTTCTTTAGCAAAGATTAAATCAATCAAAAGTGACAGTAAAAACATAATGTTTCCCATAAAAATTTCCAATACATATCTTATAAATGCTGTTCTTTTGAACTTTCTATTCATCAAAAAATCCTGAATAAAAATGTATCACGGTTTCCAACATTTTAAACATTGACAGTAATAAGAAATGTTTCTTGAGAACCCAATCACAACGATTTCTGAAGGCTCAACGAAACACTGAAAATTCAGTTTTGCCATCACAGGATTACATTGAAATTTATAATTAAAATAGAAAACAGTCGTTTTAAAATTTAGTATTGTATTTTTGATCAAATAATGCATTTGTAATTAAATAAAGGCAACCTTGCTGAGCATATGAGACTTTAAAAAACAATGAAACAATTTTTATAACCCCAAACTTTTGAACGGTAATGTATGTACTTGTTAAAGAAAAAAAAGTTTGATAATGAAAAGGTTTTTACTACTGAATGAACAAATTAATGAATGAAGTTGCAGAGATGAGCAGAACAAAATATGGCTGGTGAAAACAGATGGGTGGAGTAGGTCTCGGCTAATTGGTTGTGGAGGATGAACGTAACTATGTCATGAAGCAAGGTGCTGCCTCACTGAAATGAAGGGGGTGACAAGTGGGACAGAGAGAAGAATAGAGAGAGAGTGTGCAATGGAAACCTATTAAGGCCCCTCTTGTGATTGCAGGCAGGCTTTTTCCGTTGGAGGATGTGGATACTCATGCAATAGTGTGCAGTCAGTATGTTGTGCTGCATATGAAAAGCCAAGTCAAGTGAGAGCCACAATACAAATATTAAAAGATTTAATTTGGTGGCTAATCATTTAGAGCCGAATGAAGCAATAAGTTACCATGGTTTGTTAATGTTTGTACAATACTGAAACCGTGTGGTCTCTTCTAATAATTAATCCAGTGCAGGGTCATATGAAGAAATGCTCTACTTTTGTTTTGTCATTCCATCCAATTCAACTGACTAGTGGCTAGAAAGAATCAAAGGGGAGTGATTCAAACAAAGACTTACTAGTAGGTTGTCCAGAGTTTTCACGCTGACCGTATTTGAGCTTTAAGAATGCACAGATATAATTTAAGCAGACCTATCCTACACACACACACATACCAGCACACACATTTGTCATTCACATGCATACTACACACCATGATTACAAAAAGAGAAAAAGAGGAAATGTTCTCCTCATAAATATTTGGACTCGGCTTAATTGAAAGAGTGTGTCAGGCCCAAAATCTGGGCGAGTTTTAAACATTCTTCTGCTGGAATCTATTCTCTTCCTAAATGTCTCTCAGGTGTGTCCTCGAGCTTTGGGAAAGAATTAAAACAAAGTTTTAAGCACGGGACGGTTCTGACATACTGCTTGACCTTCAAGAGGAGTTCAGCACGATACTTACAATCCCATCAAAAATATCACATTTTTTCACCATCTCCTGTGATTTAAACCATACTGTTGTCTTGAGTGTCCAGTCTCCGGTTACAAAATAATTCTGGGCAACATGCACCTGCAAGTTCCATATACTGCTCCACAACAGGTAAACAATGGACTGTGAAAAACATTACAGGGTCTGCAATAAAACATGGCATATGCATGTGTGTTCAACCGTGACCAATTTCATGATTCTTTCAGTTGTTATTGGACATTGACAGAGGAGGAGGCAGCACTGCAATTACCATTTAAAAAAAGTAAACAAATCCATCTTCCCACACCATAAGATTGCCATGTGTAGTTAAAGGATTGATTGACTGATTGATTGATTGATTGATTGATTGATTGATTAATTGATTTTTTTTCATGCATAGAATTCTTATGTAATTTCCCAATAGTGGAAACATTAACCGAGTACCACAGCAAAATGTTTACTGTGAGTTAAATGCATCATCAAAGTTAAGTGACAGTTTGTTGTGACAGTTTTGGTGAACTGGACTCTAGGTGGACTGCTAGGTCATGCAGTGCTCTGGGTGAAACATTGTTTTGCTAAACAAATCCATTAGGACTCCAGAGAGGACTTTGAAAAGTTAAAGTGATGCAGAATTGTTTTGATATTGTATGAAACTATTTTTTTTCTCAGTTTCTCTCTCTGTGTTTTGGCTCATTTAGGGAAGTTCTTTTGCAATGTTACCACATGGTTCCCTTGTGCTTGAAAAGGCTTTTAAAGTTGTGTGCAAAAATGATGATGAAACGTTCATAGTGCATGTTTAAGATAAAACAAAAGGTCATAGTTTTACCGATCTATTAATTCTATTAAAAAGGCAGTTATTTTGGTAATGTTTAGTAATAAAAATTTAGTAATAACAATATTTGGTAAAAAGTAATTTTAGATTTAGTCTTTGGACCTGCCAGTTTCCTGCATGTGCTCTGTCATGCGACAGATTTCACATTTCAGTGCTCGCACCAATATGATGACTGAGTGTTCAAGACTCCCTTATAGGAGCAATGATCTGTTACCTGTTAACTAAGCTTCTGAGCCAATGTCCAAAATAGCTAAACAATGTTCTTTAAAGATCCTCCACGCATAGATGAGTGAACCTTTCTCAGACAAGTGTAGAAATCCTTAAGCCACTATATAAAAACAGTGCAGTTCTGGCCAGATGAGACATTACGACGTTCTAGATCTTTGGAAAAGCATAACGGAAAGTAGGAATCAAGGGACAAATCCTCTTGCTGGGCCAAGTGATGCAGTACCTGCTGGTGTTTCTAATACCATCTCAAACAGCAGTCCCAGCGATGTCCCTGTGAACGTTATCTCTTTGATGCCCGGCCAAGCAGCGAGCTCTTCAGACAATCAGGTGTCAGATGGGGACAAAGCTGGTACCACACTACTGTTGTCCGGAGTCTTCTTGGGCCTGGTTGGCATGACATTCACGGCTATGGGGTGGACAAATTACAATGTCAGTCACAGCTATGAGTGGACACAGCTTCTGGGGCCCATTCTGCTGTCGGTAGGAGGGACGTTCGCGCTGATAAGCATCTGCAAGTTCCAAATGCTCTCCTGCCTGCGCTGCAAGCAGAATGATGGAGAGAGAACACCGGAAACGGACCCTCTGCCACCCCTTTCAGGACCATCGTTTGTCTTCACTAGACTCAACCAGCCCATTACCTTCCACAGGGCCACGGTGGTCCAGTACATCCCACCACCGTACACTTCTGTAGTACCGGACCAAAGTCTGGGTCCTGTTAATGGTTTGCATTCAAGTCACCAGCCATTAGCAGTCACAGTGAACACACCGCCACAATATTACAGCGTGTATCCAATGGAAAACACTGGTTTTAATTCTGGTGAACGCAACAACGCTACACCAGAGCAAAGGGAAAACAGGTATGATTATGAATACTGATGATAGTGTGCATTAGATTAATTTAGATACCAGTATAACATGATCAGGAACATGGAGTCTAGAAACAGCATTAATATCAGCCTGAGCTGATAAAAAAATTACTCATCACTTTTTGGTTTTATGTATCAAAATGATAGATTTATTAAAGATAATATTACAAAGAAAACAACCTGAATGACTAAATAACAGAATATAATTACAGTAACTGATAATTCAGATATGTACATATCTATGTGATAATGTACACCAGTTTTGAGCTGTAACCTAATGTAACAGCATGTGCCTAAAAGAAATCTTAGGTGAAGTGCATAAACTCATTGGTGTCTTAAAGTATTAACGAATCAATCAGTTGTAATAAGGTTACTCAGTAGCCTATTGTTCATGCCCCTATTTGAATTTAGATTTAAAAGTTCATATGGCAGACCATGCAGGGAGTGTTTAACACAATCAGTTTAACTGATTATAAATGAGCACCTCCTGCCTGAGGTAGCTAACAGTGGAGGTAGACTTTGTACAAATAAAAAGGATTTAAGATTATAAACTTGTTTTGAGGTAAGATTGTATAACTTCACATGCTTTATAAGATTTACTCGATCTGGGAGGTTAATCGCTGACTGGGAGTGGGTTATTTTTATGGAGATGACGTAGGCTAATTATTTTAAACACGTAAATGTAATACCCACAATAAATTTATGCACAACATTTAAAATGCCAGTGTTTTTTTTTTTTTTATTGACTGTAGTCTACGACTCGTCCTTAATTGGGATGAATTGCAGGTTTGTAAACTGCTTTAATTTGAAACAGATAAATATGTGAATATTATATCAAAGTTTCAGATGCGAAAAACACATTGAGTTACAGACGTAAACAAAACAAATGTGTTACAAAACTAACCAGTCTGACCAAAATTCTCATGTAGACTGACTCATTCATCTTAAATAACAGTCAACGTAGACAAAGTAGCCTAATTATTATTTTATTATTATTATTATTTGCGCCCAAAGTGGATTAATTAATTATACATTTGCTGATTTCGTTGCAGGAATCGCAGCGTCTCAGAGGCAGAAGTAGAGGGGAAAGCGAGTACAGCAGACTGCGCCTCCTCTCCACCTGCATACCAGGACCTCTTTGCCGCCTCCTCATGTGACTCTTACTAAATGAGCTGCAGACGCAAGTAACCAAGTAACATCTTCCCTGTTTGTAAACCCTGTTTAACCTTTTGCGTGAGCGAGACTGTCTGTAGTGGAAGGTTATTCAGTTTGACTATAAACCGAGATGTGCTGCATGCGTCTTTTTGTAGAATCTTTAACAGAAACATTGCATAGCTGTCGTTTTAGGAAATATGAAGCTATATATTTATTTATTTTATATTTTTATGGGTCGATAATTTTTTTTTATGGATTTAAAATATTAAATCTGCTATCAGTCTATCAAAAGTACCCTACAAATTATTTATTTTATTATTTTAAATCAACACAACTTTTGAGCCATTAAAAGTAATGTTAGATCAATGTGATCCAAAAGAGAGAAAACAAATCGAAATAATCCTTGCATGATTTATTTAAATTTTGCCTTATTTTACCGTTTAAATGACATTTGTCATAAAGCTTGCTGTATTCCGCCTGCAAGCTTTGTATTTCAAACTTTTATAATTTGGATATAATATTCTCGTATTTGACTGCTAAAAACTACGTTTAAATCTATAGCTAAACAGTGTCAATTAATGTCAAATAAAAACTGATATTGTCAGTGCTGTTACGACTACCACATTAAACATAGTGGATATAATTCTAAATTATTTAAATCACTTTAAACTGGGTGCATAAATTTGTTGTGGTAATCAAATTTACTTCACCTCTTTCAGCCCTCATTGCATTTAAAATGTTTTCATCCAAAATGTTAAACAGGGGGTAATAGAAAACATATATGGAAATGCATGAAACACGTGCTCTAAAAACATAACAGACTGTGTGCGCGCGCGCCACAATGTGTATATTAAAATATCTTTTCTGTAGGTCTAAGAGAATTGCATTATAAAGTACAAAGATTTTTTAACATGATGAAAAGTTTGTTTGGATGTTTTCTCAATTTAAATTAAACAGGAAAATCTGCTTATATAATACAAAATTATTTACTTTTTCAATACAAGAAAAAAAAGAAGCAATTTCAGTGTTCTTTTGTAAATCCGCTCTCTATATTTTTCTCTGGTTGGAAATACAAACAGTAAACTTTTGTTTGGTATATTTGTATTGTAGACCCTACCCAGTATAGTTGTGTTTATATTTAGTAAATGACTGTAAAGTTAGTAAATTATTATAAATGCTATTTTAAACTTTCATACCGTATCAAATGACACGTTATGAAAAACGCATTTTACAGCGTACAAATAAACAAGGGCTCCACAACATTTATTTTATTTTTTAACGAAGCAATTAAAATTAGGTGTATTATTTGGACGCTTTTGTTCAGTGTAAAAGCGACAGGAAGGCAAGTAGCCTACTTACATATACAAATATACTTTCTAAACAAGAATAACTGAGCAGTTGGAACCGGCAATTTCGCAGTGTGGAGCTTTTTAACATTAGCCATCTCTTCCTCAAAGTGTAACAGCATCTGCTCAGCCAACCTTCGTCCAATGGGATTGAGGGTCTATAATAGGTCTTGTACAAGCCACGGGCAATGCCTCAATTCAAGCCTCGCGATGAAGATCGTTTTTGCTTGTCTTTTGCGAACCAGATAGCATAAATATGGAATTTTAAATTTAAACTTTGACTGTCTAAAATTATTAAGTGTAGGCCTATTCCATTAGCAAAGAGTGCATATTAATAAATATTTTTTAAAATGCATTTTTGTTAGGCCTATTATAGCCTATTGTTTTTATTAAAGAAAAAAAAAACAGTATGACGAACACAATTTCCGTTCCAGTTCATGCGTTTTTACTTTTGAGGTGACTTTCAACCCGGCTAATGAAAGTCTTTAAAATACAATAGAAATACTTTCTTCCGCTTTCTAATCCATAACCTCCTCGTGCTAGAATCATCTGTATCAATGTCCAACATTTTAATATTAAAATAGGCTACTGATTTTATGAGTGGAGCGCTTTAGAAAAGAATGAACGGATAAACAAATAATAAGCAGCACGATTTTTTTCTGTATTGTTGGAAATGTTGACAATGCCATGTCTTCTTCCACTGTTTTCTCAGTGTAACGTACTCTCATTAAACGCACTCTGCATAAATACTACTAGATAAGATTAGCCTATCTATTTAGGTTGAGGGCATTAGTTCACTTAACCAATAGACTACCCATAATCTATAAAAATGAAATCCAATACATTTTAAACACTGTCCCGGGATTTGTATTGCGCCTTTGTATCGAGACCGCAGTGCAATGTGAACTTCATTAATTTCACTGCGCAGTAAAACGCGGGTGGCCGACAAAGCTCATTATTGGGAGAGCTTCGCTTTATTTATTACAGAACACGTCTAACTGAACTTGTCCACATGAACGAGGAGGAAAGTGAGTGAACGCATAACAACAATATGTCTCCATTGGCTGTCTGGACTTCAGATCGTCATATGTCATAGCTTATACAGTAGGCCTCAGTGGTGGACAGTAACGGAGTAGTTTTACTTCGTTACTGTACTTAAGTACATTTTTCAAGTATCTGTAGGCCTACTTTACTGGAGTAGTTTTATTTTGACTAACTTTTACTTTTACTTCACTAAATTCCAAAGCATAAGATCGTACTTTTTACTTCACTACATTTCCCTATAACTCACCTGTTGGTTGCAAGCTTTGTTTGTTAAAAGCTAATCAAATTGTGTGAGATTCAGTCTTTATAAAAATGATGCAGTAAAAAGCATCTCTGCACCGAGAAGGCCTACCTCGACGAAGCTAATTGTTAACATTCCCACTTATCCATTAGCACTTGTTTGTTTGGCAGAGTCCCGGATATTATTAATAATATTATGCTAGGTTATGGGGTTTTTCTTTATTGTAACTGATAATTACTTATATATGCCGATCATATAATACAATTATACAATAATAATAGAATTTTAAATACATTTTACAAAATCAGCGCATGTTGCCAGGTGTTTTTGAGCCAGTCACCTAGCTGAAACTATAAATCCCAGTGAATCAGGTATTGGCTGCACTCCCTATCCACGCTTGACTACTTCGTGTGGAGGGGAAAATCCACACTGTCCATTTAATTTTTTTTCTTTTCCTTTTTTTTTTTTTTAATCACAAACAACATCTAAATATCAAGTAGGCTATTTAATAGGCTAGTGGATAGATGTTGTAGCCTACCAATGATGGGTTATTTATAGGGCTCTTAAAAGCATAAAAATGACTCCTACGTACGTTGGAACTTCACGCTTCCCCCCCCCCCCCCCCTAGGTTACGAATTCATACGAAAATACCACGTCGTAGTCCCAAACCCTTCAAGAGTATTTTGAGCAGTGACGTTAAAGGCATCAGTGTAATGTGGTGGTTGGGTTTTGTCATGTTCATGTTTTCATGTCTCTGCCTGCACCACCATGGCTCCCTGACCTGCCTGCTCCGTCATGGCCGCCCGATCTGCCTGCCCGATCTGCCTGCTCCGTCATGGCCGCCCGATCTGCCTGCTCCGTCATGGCCGCCCGATCTGCCTGCTCCGTCATGGCCGCCCGATCTGCCTGCTCCGTCATGGCCGCCCGATCTGCCTGCTCCGTCATGGCCGCCCGATCTGCCTGCTCCGTCATGGCCGCCCGATCTGCCTGCTCCGTCATGGCCGCCCGATCTGCCTGCTCCGTCATGGCCGCCCGATCTGCCTGCTCCGTCATGGCCGCCCGATCTGCCTGCTCCGTCATGGCCGCCCGATCTGCCTGCTCCGTCATGGCCGCCCGATCTGCCTGCTCCGTCATGGCCGCCCGATCTGCCTGCTCCGTCATGGCCGCCCGATCTGCCTGCTCCGTCATGGCCGCCCGATCTGCCTGCTCCGTCATGGCCGCCCGATCTGCCTGCTCCGTCATGGCCGCCCGATCTGCCTGCTCCGTCATGGCCGCCCGATCTGCCTGCTCCGTCATGGCCGCCCGATCTGCCTGCTCGCCTTCAGTGGACTGATTCGTTACAATCAGACAGGGAAAATAAGTACATTTCACTCTGTATACTCTTTCTGTTTAGTTCAATTTAATTCATTACAGTATCTTAATTCATCGTATTCATTCATTCCTGTTTGTATACTGAAGTTTTTGCTTCACTGTCATTAATTAAATCAATATCCCATATTTCGAACAAAAGTCTTAATTTGTATGTTAAATGGTCTGTTAGTAATAATAATAATAATAATAATAATAATAATTATTATTATTATTATTATTAAATAAGTAAATTTCATGCTTTTAGGAACCCTTAAATTGTGCACTAGTAAAATATGATATTATTATTGAGATATATTTCACTTTGGAAAAAATCATCAGAAATATTTCCATCAAAAAGATGGTCTCTGTATAGCTAAATAATGCAGTTACTTCATTTACCAGCAAGGTCTAATGGTAGTATGCCAATCTGCCAGACATCGTAAATGTATTTGGATAAAACTAAGTATTCCCATTCATCGCAAAGGCAGTTGGTTGGCTGGCAGTTTCAAAACCGCTGGCTTTAATCAAACAGAGCACCTTTAGGAAGAGGTGAATGAGAAGGCAGTTGATTAGACTCCTCCAAAAAGAGACACTTTTATCACAGAGTTGGTGCATCTTTAACCTGATATGTGTACATGTCATTTATCCAGACTGGAGATAGCAGAACATATGTGAAATCCACTGCTAAATATCTGAGTCTGTGGGGAGCAGTGTTGGGGAAAGTTACTTTTAAAAGTAATGCATTACAATATTGCGTTACTCCCTAAAAAGGTAACTAATTACGTTACTTAGTTACTTTTTATGGAAAGTAATGCGTTATTACTTTTGCGTTACTTTTTAAATATGAGCAGGGCTTGATTGTTTTTAATATAAGAAATTCTATTTATAGCAAATATAAAAGCCCTTTCACACCAAAAAGTGTAATGAATAAACCTCAGGCTGACGCAAAAGTAAATTCACGTCTGTACAGTAGAACGCAGGAGAAGAAACACTCTTCAGCAATAAAAAAACAAAGCACAATTGTTAGTTTCTCTAAAGTCATTTTTGCTTAGTATGGTTGAACTGGATCATCAAAGGTCAGCAGCAAAGATATTGGTTAATAAAATGGGATTAGATACATTTGTGTTATTTAACATATTTAAATATTGCAGGTTTGCGTCATATTCTGAGTTTGCATTTCACTGTTTTAATTCATTTTGATGAATAATAAATCTGTTTTTTGTGAGTGGGATGCATTAATGCACATTCACATTTAGTCTAGAACTAGTAACTCGCATTACTTGTAATGAGTTACCCCCAACACTGGTGGGGAGTGCGTTTTGCTAAATGCCAGTTTACTGATGTTACAGTCTGTCACCATGACTGTGAGATGCCCGTCGTGCTGGTGGTCTGTTCGACACGTGACATGCTGCTCAGTAATGCTAAATAGCAAGGAGGGGAGAAAGGGACAAATGGATTCCATATTTTCAGCTAAACACAGTGGAGCAAACCGAAGGGAGAGAGCTTTGTTGTTTATGAAAAACATGTGAAACCAATCAAATCCAAATTATCCTCCCGCTGTTCATGTTGCTCGCAGAGCCAGCTGCCCCTCTAGAGGTACTGCCACCCAGATAGAGAGAGCACCACTCACACACTCTTTATTGCTCCATACAGGTTTAAATACTCATATTCTATATGCTACATACGTAGGCTTGAACTAATGACGTGCTCACTTGCAGTTATACACACACATGCAGTGCGTGAATGGCTAGTGTACGCACAAGCGATCATATGCATTACCATATGACTGAACGCTAACACACACACACACACACACACACACACACACACACACAGAGAGAGAGAGAGCGAGTTTGTTTGGGGCACATCTGACAGTAAAACCTTAGGATGATTAGATCAATATGGCAAACAGGAAATGATTCACAGACACTGCAGACTCTCACAGCTCATTTACATACAGTCTCAAACACACACTGTACATATATATATATATATATATATATATATATATATATAAACACTTGCACACAAACAGATCTGCTGAACATATTGTACCACTGCTCATTTACATTATTTTTCTGAAACAGGAAGGCTGTTATTGAGACAAGTGTCCCCCAAGCACACACGTTATTGCATTTTTTCCCTTACATTTTCTCGGTGCAGTGATCGATGAGGGAAGAGTGCTACCTTTTGAGAATCTGAGTTATAATTTAGCAAGTGTTGAAATGAATGTTTACTGTGTGCAGCCTGTCTGATGTGTGTGAGGGCCTTAAGTAGCTCTGATGGCAAATCTATCAGCAGTCCCCAGGCCAACATTCAAGTCTTATTAACTCTGGCCGCCAGTTTCTTTCCACAGCCTGAGAAAGCCATTGACTCATGTGTAACTGTGTCTTCTGGAGCTACTATGGTTCCCCCTCTTCATGCTGTTTTTAATACCGCCCACATCTGGACTTTTACATTTTGGCCTCAGTTACCAAGCAGGTGTTTCACCGATTCAGATAAAGAACATAAGATGGTATAACGGCTTTAGAAATATGAATTATGAAAGTCGATTATTAACAGCTGGACTGTGGGAATCATGGTAAAGAGTGGAAAAATGTAGCGGTTTAAAACTGATTAAAATGTCTTTCTTAAATCAATATCTTCTTTTCAGAAAACAATTAGTAATGAAAAGTCATTTGTGGTTGGGAATCATAAAACTCATAGGTTGAAAAGTTATGCCAAGGTTTCAAGATCCATTTCTCTTATGGTCCTGGACAAAAGTCAGGATTGTCTTAGGATACTTCTTCATTGCAAAGTGGTCTTCATTTTGGTCAGAAAAACTGCCCTCCAGAGTTCAATTCATTACCCCTCAATAAATGTCATAATGTAACGCACAATGCAATGATCTCATATACATGTTCTGAATGGAATATTGAATGCCATTTTTAGGCTGCAGTCCAATGGTAATACTGTATCTGATGGAGAAATCATCTCCCTTTCTTTAATAAAACAGAGAGAGACCTAATGAGGCTCAGATGAAGGCACAGATGATCTTTGCAGTTGTTTGATTGCTGTCTGGAAAAAGAAAAGCAGCCCAGTCCAGAGAGCATCAGTGAGATTGCTCTTTTTTCCTCCTTTTCTCTCACTTTTTATTGGTGTGCAAACTGTATGCAAACAAACACTCACAAGCCTTGAAGGACACTCATATTCTTCACTGAAACTTTACTGGTCCAGAGGATTTCACTGTTGGTTGCTTAAGGAATGTTAAAGCGCAGTAAAGGTGTTGTACTGAATTACTTTACTAGATTTATGAGACTGGTGTTTTTAATGAATGGCATGTGTGGTACAGGGAGAGAATGAGAGTTGTTTTATCAGAGAAGGACTGTACGTCTGGGATGTTGTAATACTGTGTGTTAACCTGATGGAAGTTACATAACATTTTCATTAAATATTTCCTTTTTTAAACTAAATGGCCAGAGGTGGCATCTAGCCTCTGCCTCATCCTGCCTCTTATTCCTCCAAATCTGCCTTTTCCTCAAACTGGAATAGTTTTGGTGAGGAAATGTAAACAGAAGCAGCAGTGGGAGTGCGGATATTTTGAAACTGTATTACATTGTTTACATTAGTATTTTCCTTCAGGGACAACTTCTGGCACTGTCAATTTCGCACGGCGATCGGCCAATGTTCCGTCATTGCCTCTCTAACATCATTGTAGCACTTTTATTTTTTGGCTTAATTCAATTTGGATGCAGTATATCTGCGGTGGGTCTGTCTGCGTGTGCCTTCAGAAGGGTTTGAGGGGATAGAAAATAAGGGGTTATTTTGGTTTCAAATGTGTAGCTATTCACATATGGTCCTTGTTTTGGCCCATATTCCCCAAGATCTCACCGGTGACCTTTGACATTGCTCCCTCAGACTGACATGATTTTGGCTGCCTCATTCTGGGTTCGGTTTGACCCCCTTGGACCTCAAAGTTCAGAGGTCACAGTTGCCGAGCAGCAAATTAACCCAATGCGTCAAACTTTGCGTAACACCATGTTCAAGCGAGATTTTTGGGTAAAAATATTTTGCTCTGTTTGGCTGCTTTAGTTTATGATTTCTCAAATTTTTAAAAATAATTTAATATTTGATTCTATGTAATTTAATGTATCTTTTTTTGTTTCCTCTTTCATTCTTTCTCTACTTTCTCAGCTTCTGGATGCATATGAAATCTTGCATGAATAACTATTATTTTGTCCTCTCAAAAAAAATTCACTTTCTTTCCACATTCCTTCGTCCTCTTCCCTCTTCTGCCTCGCAGTCTCTCACTCAAAGCCCCTTTCTCCTTTTCCGTCTTGTTTAAAGACGTTTCAGTTCAGCTGTCACAAATTATGTTCGCCTGCCCAGCTGTCAAAACAGGGGTGTGTTTTTCTCTTTGCACCCGATATACTACCGAAAGAGAGGGAATGGGAGATGGGGAGTATATGTGGGGTCAAAGAAAGAGAAAGCGAGAGAGAGATAGATAGAGAGGAAAGGAGGGGGCTTTAATGTTCATGTTTGGACACAAGCAATTATCTCTAATTATTGTTTTTCTTTTCAGTTTCCCTGTCCTGATGGAGGTCCCAGCCAGACCAACAAGCAGTAATCCGGCCTCGTTGAAGAGGCCCAGCGGGCCCCATGGTGCAGCTCCTCCGTGGGACTCTCAGGCTTTCATCTCAATGTGAGTCTGGAGTTGATTCAAACACAGAGCGATGGGTGAATTAACCCCAAAGCCTGGGCTTTCAATGGGCTCAGCTAAAAGATTATATGTGTTGATGGCAGGCCTTTTATATGTTCTGGGCTTTAAAAGAAACTTCTGCTAGATACTCAGTGCGGTTGCAGTGGGTTAGCCATCCTCAAGCTTTCATTTCTGCCCATCTCTCTTTCTTCTTCTCTTGTCTCTCCCCATCCTCTATGTAAATGTGATTGCTGTGTTTAGATGCATGTTTACAGCAAATATATAAAAATTATATTTAAGACTTATGTCCATTCTCTGTATTTCTTGACACATTATATATAGAAGAATTCGGGACATGTATTGAACTTGAAGAGGCCTGCCTATACTAAAAGTATGCCAACTGATCAAAATTACAATACCGTTCAAAAGATTGGGGTAAGTAAGATGAATCTTATTGAAAGTAAGAAGTATGTTTTATTTTTTTTAATTTTATGATTATGCTCACCTAGGATGCAGTTATTTGATTAAAAAGGACAGTAAAAACAGTAATATAGTGAAATATTATAATTTAAAACTTTTTTCTATTTTAATATATTTTAAAATGTAATTTATTCCTTTGATCGGAAAGCTGAATTTTTAGCAGATATGCAGTCTTCAGTGTCACACCTTAAGAAACCATTCTAATATACTGATTTGGTGCTCAAGAAACATTTCTTATTATTATCAATGTTGAGAGTATTAAGATAATTTTGTGGAAACTGTGATACATTTGTTAGGATTCACAAACATTCCCTACTATTTATCTTCTCATTCTAAATTTAAACTTTAATGTTACTTCAAACTTTTTTTCAACCGTTTTGAGGTTTTTCATTAATCAAAAGAAGAAAAGAAAAGCATGAAAGACAGAACACAAGAGAGAAACAGTCTCCTAGGTGGTCCCAAATTATAGCTAGCAATGTTAATTTCTCTGTTGTTGTTTTTTTACTGATGAAAACTGTAGGAAGAGGAGTTATTAAAAAAAAAAAATTATATATATATATATATA
>NW_015548288.1:1037601-1055364 GCF_001515605.1 Sinocyclocheilus anshuiensis
TATATATATATATATAACAACACTGCCGAGTATGCTGTCATTTATTCCTTCCACCTGCAACAAATGACCCACTGAAAGTTGTTCAAACACACTGACCCCAGCTTTTTTAAAGTCTCGCCTCAAGCTCATGGATTTGATGTCCCTCTCTCTCTCTTTCCGTCATACTCTCCTCCTGTAAATGTTTCACTGAACAGTTTAACACTGCAGTGTTTTTGGCACAGATGTGTTTTTATTGTCATCATGTAGCCTTATTAAAATAGTCTCTGTTGAAATGTGCTATCTGAGCCTGTCGCTCTCCCTATAATGAAGAATGGCAGACATGCTGGGTGTGAGAATGTGTCTTGTTGGGGGCAGATTTGAGAGTCTAGTATTAATGGTGTGAAAGACAAAAGAGAAGGAGAGTGTGCGTTAGTAAGGCTCCAATAAAGCAGCTGACCTGCGGCCTTGCTGGAGCTCATGGCCACCTGTGAGCTGCGCTAAAGATGCCACCCTGATTCCACACGCACACGCACATCCACACACAAACACAGCAGTGTGTGCTCATTGTCTTGATGAAATGTGTTGCACTAAATGACGTTTTCTCTATCAGACTTTCTTAATCAGGATCTATAGAGATTAGCTCCCCTAAATTAAAAGGGACGATCTATGTATGTCACTAGACGCTCCAATCACTCCCAGCCATAAGCAGGACGACCTCTCACCCGTGACCCCTCACCCTTTCTCTGTCTGCATGAGCACACAGTTTAGAGATTACAGCAGCTCAGACCTATGCTCTTTTGTTGTGTGTATGAGTCTGTGTACGTATGCAGATAGAATGAGGCTTAGGCTTCTCTTGTGATGCTGTCATTGGCTGTTTAAGTCAACAAGACCCTCTTAATGGCCTCATTTTATTCTTTAGATTGTCTGTAAGGAATCCTCAGTTTTTCAAAAAACTAGCCATAGGCAGTTAGCACTTTTTTTTAAAGCATTTTTAAAGTTCAAAAGTGTGTTTTTTTTTTGGGGGGGAAAGTCTCTTATGTTCGCCAAGGCTGCATTTATTTGATACAGTAAAACAGTAGCCTACTATTGTGAAATATTATTGCAGTTTAAAAATAACAGCAGTTTTCTATATATTTATAAAATGCACTTTACTCCTTTGATATTTAATATTTTTGTGGAAATTATGATATGTTTTTTCAGGAACCATGATAAATGTTTTCAGTA
Source organism: Sinocyclocheilus anshuiensis (assembly GCF_001515605.1). Classification (NCBI taxonomy): domain Eukaryota; kingdom Metazoa; phylum Chordata; class Actinopteri; order Cypriniformes; family Cyprinidae; genus Sinocyclocheilus; species Sinocyclocheilus anshuiensis. The sequence continues at coordinate 1,038,805 of NW_015548288.1, forward strand.
TTTATTCAAAAGAACAGCATTTATTTGAAATATAAATTATTTGTATAAATGTCACTTTTGCTCAATTTAATGTATCCTTGCTGAATAATATAATAAAATATTAACTACATCCTACAATTACATGAAAAATAGGTTTTACATTTATATATAGTTTTTTGTGTTATTTGGGTATTTTATTTTATTTTCAAGATCCAAACATTTCTTTTGTTTTTTTAAACCTACCACCATAGACAGGACTTGGGGGTGGGATCACATGCAAATAAGCTCTAAAGCCTGTCAGTTTGAAGACATCCTTGTCTAGAACTATCCACCCTTTTCTTGTCGTAAAAATGGGCGCGGCCATTTGTAAATTCTATGGGTCTGGCTTCCGGTCTCATCTGCGTCCACTCCGTCCAGCTATTTTCAGCTCAACAAAATAGTTTGTTTTGCTGCTTGATATTGAAAGTTGGTGTGTCTTATCATATTATTTTAATGTATTATCTTAATTATGAACACACTGGTTTGTAGTGCAAACAGTTTTACCGTTTACTGCACGTTGTTCTTCTTCTCTTATTTACCTATAGCGGCTAATGAACCGGAAGTCTCACCCATAGGCTTACTTCGCGTTGAAGAAAAAGGTGGATATAATCATAGACATAATAAATACCTAGACGCCTCATTGGCTGCTTTGAGCCGTTGCTGCGATACGTCAACGCGTCCGCCATGTTTGTGAAGGCAAGAAAGCTTAAAAATAAATGGAGGTAAACGGAGGAGCTGCGTTTTTTTCTGGATAAAAACACAGTAACATTTACATTTATCAACCGATTTCAGAGGTTTGTGATCTACAAAATGTAATAAAACCAGCGAATACAAATCAAAAAGTGACACTCTTAGTAGTCTGCTTTTTATTTTGATAGCACTCTATACAGATAAACTCCACAACAAACAATAACAAATGCAACTGAATAATAACTGTGTATCTGTTACATTCTGTTACATTCAAAAATGTAACAGTTAGTTTGCTCATGGTCAGCAGGGGGCAACCTGCTGACCTTGAGCAAACTGACTGTTACATTTCCTGCTTGCCTTATTTTATTTTATTTTTTGAGCCCTTATGGGTCTTCATAGCTGTTTAATCCCACCAACATGTTATTTGAATAAATGCATTCATTTTAAAAACCTTTTTTTAAAAACTATATATTTTTTGTATACAGTACTTTATTACTGGTTAGACTACCAGATAATATTTTGTACAGTATTTCAGAAATGTTCTCTCTCTAAAAAAGACAAACATCATTCTAAAACATGTTACCTGTCCCGAATAAACCTTTCTTCTACCTTAACCTTTTTAATAAATAATTTTATGAATTATGAATACTTTTCATCAGGCCTAATCTGTGAATGGGACATAATAATGAGCATTGTGGGCTTGTTTATAAAAAATGCTCCCTTGGGAAGCCTATCTCTCTACTAAATCTTTATTTCAGATTCACTAGAAGCATTTTAAGATTAGACAAGGCAGTCCTTTCCTTTCTCTGTCTTCCTGTCTCTTTCTCTTTTACACACTCACTGACATACACCGACAGTTTGATATTCTAGTGAGGGTTACGTCACAGAGTGATGAGTGTGTGTGCTGTCCACTCTAGTCCTTACAGCAAAGCCCTGCGTGTTTTTGAAAGGAGTAAAGGAAAAACATAGAGGTCTGTGTAATTTGGTGACATGGGAGGCCCCTGGCGTTCTGTTATCTGAAGACCACCCATCCGAGGACAAACAGAAGAGCTGACGGGTGTAATACGTAGCAGATGGAGAGATCGAGAGAAAAGAAGAGAGAGTGAGCTGGAGTCACTGGGAGTGAGCGAGAGAGAGACATCAGAATGGATCCACTATGGTGGTGGTCATGTGGTCATCCTGGTCTCCCATTAGCCACCTGGGCTCAGAGTGTTTAGTCAGCCTAGACTGTGGCTTGGGTTACATTTACATTGCTTTGAAAGAGCGCGCCTGTTCTCTCGCATACACGCACACTTTCTCCTTCTCTCTTCCCTTCTATCTTTCCGCATATATCTGAACTCATATACAGATTGTCAAGTGTGAATTGTGGTGCATCTGAGATGGGATCAGGAGAATGAAGGCAGTAAAAGTGTGTAGATTATCACTGTCTCAAATAAAAAAGGTATTTGCTGTCATAGACGCATCCTACATTAACAGGAAGAAGACTTATGTCATTTTTATAGCAGTCCAATTATGCAAACAAATCAAACAAGTTTAGTAGATTCATCCCTTTGTTCTGCATAGCAGATGTTCCAGGATATCAGATTCATCTGCTTTTTGTTTCTCTTCTCCTTTTTATGAACTAACTGTGTTTAGGTTTACCTGTAGATACTTTCTGGTCATCTTTAGGCTATCTAGGCAAACTATACGCTCTTTATCTTTTACCTTATTATTATACAGTACATACAATACTGTTCAAATGTTCGGGGTGGGTAAAAGTGATTCATTTTTTTCTGAAAGAAGTCATCTTCACCAAAGGCACATTATTAAACTTTTCTGCCCATTTCCATTCTCAGGAACTGAGTGGAAGTTGTCTGTAATAGCCATGTCACACATTGAGGCTGTATTAAACCGGAGCAAAAATGTGCATGTGATAGGCTGAATGCAATTATCTCAAGTACAGTGCAAACTTTCTGATAGTGATAGGGAAAGGGTTATTTAATTGTTTGCTCACAATGCTTTAGTTTTCATTGCTGTTTGTTTGCTGGATACCCACAATAAAGGTACAAGCACTGGGAATCAATTTGCTCAAACAAGCCTCTGAGAAATATATAATGCTACATGGAAACATTAAACAGTAATACAATGAAAATAATACAGGTTTTACAGATGCTCCTGATTATTGTGTTTGTTATTTGTTAAGGGGAGCTTGGTGATCTCAGGTAAGGTGTTCTGAAAGACACAAACATAAAACAGGACAGTAAGGCAACAAACAAACTGGCATCATCTTGTCCACAATGGAAAAATTCACACACCACACAAGATCCAACTCTTACATTTTTTTATCACAAACCAATCTTATATTTTTAATTGATGAAAGTAGGACCATACCTTTTTTTTTTTTTTTTTTTTTTGCCTGACACTGCTTCTCTCCGACCCACCTCTCAGCTCTGTCTTTTTACTTCTCTGGGGATTTCCAGTTGTTCATAAAGGAACCCTACTGGTTTCTGTAATGGGAGAAGATGGTCTTTGATGGTCTTGGCTTCACTCTAAACACTGCAGCTGTGGTTGCTCAAAGTATTTCCTCAGGTAAAATGTAGTTCAGTGCCCATCATAAAATTGTTTTAAAATTACCAGTCTAAACTGTAAACTGTAAGACTATAAACAATAATTGCTTCACAAACACAAACTAGAACAAAAGAACAGTCAGAAAGTAAGCAAAGTCTCTTCAAACAGCCCTGGCAATCTTAGAGGTTTTAATGAACAGAGGCTTTACTGAAAGGGGAGTAGTTTGTTTGGCTGGTCAGCACATACTTTTAAACTTAAAGCAACTTTACTGGATAGCATAGATTAATTTTGAGGATTGTTTGAAAAATAGCGATTTAAAGACCAGAATCGTGAATGCATGAATGTCTGTGACATGATGAGGTCTGATATCCCAGGATATCTGCCATAATGCCATTATTATTTCAGCACAGCTTTAGTGCTAAATTCTTTGGAAAAAATAATTTGACTAATGCAATGCTGACTGAAGATTAAGAATTTGTCTTACTTGTTTATGTTAAAACTAATAATGTGTGACAGTGAGAATACTTTGTTGTTTCACACTATAAATCACAGCTTGTCAAAGCAAGGTTGTAGAGTTATTGAGATTGAATGACCAACAGCACAGAACCAATGCTCAGCACCTCGTAAATTGATGAAAGACTCATCTTCACTAAAACACAGGAGCAAATCAGCATGTCACACACATTTTTCTCATCCCTTACCAGATGTCTGTGCCTTAACCTGTCAACAACACTTATAGTCTTTGCTTTTAATTAAAACTGCAAAGCCCTGAAGAGCTCCTGAATATATTCCATATTAGATAATCATGTTTGAGTTGGATGTTAATTCAAGTTGTTTTTGGTAATGAGACAATTTACCCAGTAATTACATTTATTGTTGTCTTATTACTGTGGCTACTTTCTTATTTGTCATAAATGTTTTGACTGATTTTAATTATTACCCATTATTTCTGTAAAGCACCAAGCTCCCCAAAACAATCCATATATCTATATCTATATATACTGTATATGGGAACCCTAAAAGAGGAGAATGAACCTTTTCTTCTGACTAAATTTCCCCTGACACCTGGGATGACCACGGCTTTTGTGCTTCAGGGTCCAAGGCAAATGGGGGTAATTTCTGCTACAGCTCATTACCAATGTGTGTTGGAAATGAGAGAGTCCCCCCACTTTCTCATTCAACGCCTTACAGCTGTTGAACCCAACCCAGTGACATATTCTGACCTTAAACACTTTCTCTCCCATCTCTCAAACATATTAACCTTGCTTGTAATCAAGATAAACCTCGATATCTCGTCATGATAAAGCAGCGGTCAATACTTTTATTAGTGATAATGGCTAGATTATGTTTGCTGAGAGAAGAAATAATAAGTGTTGGGATGGTTATGTCATTAACAGGGTCACTAAATGAATGAAAGGTTTATTATTATTTTTTCTATTAAATATTCTTTGTATTCATAGGATGCACTCAACAAAAAATATTTGACTTGATAATTTGGGGAGATTTTCCAATTCGTTTGGAAATAGCCTAAATATGTATTAGCTGATCAAATTTAATTATAAAAATATCTTGTCATTGTAACATTTTTTTACGACAATATGTATAGCCTAAACAACAAACACAGAATTGTTGACTTGTGTTGCAATGCCCTAGAGAGAGAGAGAGAGAGAGAGAGAGAGAGAGAGAGTGAGTGTATATTTGTCTCAAAAAACGATGACATTTCTGTATACAAACAAACACTCGAGTTCTGACCAGTGTGTTATTGAAACACCCTTTTTCCTTAACATCTGGGTTTCATTATAGCTGGATCAGGACACATATAAAATTATTATAGTTAACGGATGTCCATCATCATTATCGAATATGACGCAAATGTCTTGGTAGATTTGCATTGCTCCTAGTTAAGGCATCAAACAAACCCTGAAGTCGCAAACAGCTGAATTTAACTTCCAAAGCGCAAACCTGACAAATAAAGTCAAATACAAGACCATCGGTTTTATAACGGGACCCAGCTCACCTAAAGCGTATGGGCTACTGGTATTTGTGAAAAGATATACTCAACCAAACAATACAGTTATGATAAAATAAGACTTTTCATGCATTTGGCTCGGTAATTGAGTGATTAATCAAATTTTTACGTGGTGAATGTGTATGCAGTAAAGGCCAATAATACACATAGGCTATGCTGGATATTTGTATTTTTTATAGGCTATGCCACATTTCAGAAGTGTTACATAGGAGCGTGTAGCTATTCAACAACCTGTTACACTGCCGAGAATTAATAAACTGAAACTGATTTGGTCAAAAACAAACCCACTCATATCTCTTTTAAATATAAACAACGGGTGTAATAACTCACATTAACATTAGTTTACATATATTTATATTTGTCAATGCATAACAGATAACAGAACTGTATTTACTGATGAACCCGGAATGGCTTTGTGTGACGTAACGATCATTTTGATTACACATAAGCCATATAGGCTATGTTTAGTTGATTAACATTTCACTCTTGTTCGTGTTCTACTCGACATTTCTGCTTGACAACCGTGACGCTTTCTAAATGCATACCATAAACCTTGACACCCCTTTTCAGCAAGATTCAAGGAGCTGAGTGAAGATCCACGAAACTTAAAGCCAAAGTATTCAGGTCTGAATGTTTTGGCAAGGTAACCTCTAGGGCTAATAAACCAAATAGAGGTAAGCCGTGCAAAACGGCCGCAATGAAATCCAGGCTAAGTAAACGAATCAGAGTTTACAATAATCATTTAGTAGTGGAGAAAAAAAAATGTAAAACGAAAATGCGTAAAACGTTATTGAAAACAGGTGAAGTATGCCTATACTGAGTGAAATGCAAATGTTCTGTATAGGCTATTTGAACATTTTAACTTTTGAACTACTTAAAAAAATACTAATAACCTTGCATGCTTATTTAAATATTTAGAGTCATGTGATTCGTATGACTTTCACAGTCTCTAGATTTAGTCTAGCCTATGTCTCATAAAAAAAAATCCAGTCGTTAAAAATCAGCAGACTGATTACAGACTTTGGCCTTTTTTGACAATTTTTAAGAAAAAAAGACTCTATGCAGTACAGTTTTGCATGTATACTATTATCAGTGATCCCAAGAGAGTCGATTTTCCTCTTTTTATAAAGTCAAAAAGCCATGGCTTTTCCCTTCGAGCTAAGCCTTTCAAAGTGAAGAGCGAACACACCGCTCGTGGACACGCTCCAGAGAAAACACCCAGCCTAAAAACAACAACGGGGCTCTTTTTAACTTATTCAGACCACATCTCAATAAAAGCTGAACAAACACAACCTGCGAGTGCGCGGTGTCCAGCGCGCGGCAACATCGCGCGGGCATGGGGGAGATCTAGACAAAAAAATGTTTTAAATAATAATAATAATAATAATAATAATAATAAAAACAGCACAACTAACAGAGCATCTCACGGGAACAGCGTGATCCGTTTCGGTGATGGTAATTTAACAAGCTCCTTTGGTCATCCGTAGTAGGCTATAGCCTAAGCCTACTGAGAGAATAGAAAAACAGCCCAAGTGATTTTTATCAGTGGAATTACCCTGCAACCATCTAGCTATTAATCGCGTTTAAAGCAACTTTTTAATGCGCTAGACAGGGTAAAATAAATAAGCGCGGGAGTACCTCATGAGGAATTCAACAACATCTAGGCCTATCTTTTATTGTAGTCTCTCCTCAAAGGAAAAGACATAGTAACCTGTGATGGAACGGGTCTGTGAATGGTTACTATTCAATTTGTATTTCGTTCCCCGCTGGTCACGGAGGCGAGATCAGAGGAGAAAGTGAAAACATATGGCTGAGGTCAGCCAGATCGCAGGACCACCAAGCACTGCAAAGACAGAAAGAGAGAGAAAGAGAGAGAGAGAAGATGAAGACGATAATGAAGAGAAGCTACTAGGAATAACTGGTGTGAAAAAATGGTCTTAATAAACATAGGCAATCATCGCCTTGGCTTCATTACATATAATTTACACTGTATGGAAGCGAAGACGCCTCTTTCCGACCATCAGACACAGGCTATTTGAACCTTTTCGCCGAGCAGCCGCTTCGTGGCGTCCCTTACTCACGCCAATCAAGTAGCTCGTGCCTTATACCCCAAGACAAGTTTGGAATTCCTGGAGCCTAATGTGTTTATTTTAAATATCCCAGGGAAATTATTACATAAGCGGCAAACTATGTCCACGGAAACGGCCATTCCTTTGAAGTTTTCAGCAGTGAAGCATGATTTTAATTACATAATAACTTTTAAATTGTATTTGCACAATAAAGTGGATTAAGCTAGGAAGTGTGAGGTAGGCCCGGGAAAGTCGGCCATACCTTTTCAAATAAACTGCTGGAGCAAAGCAAACAGGCAGAAAGAGAAAGAGAATGCTGGTGGTGGTCATGCCGCTGCAACACGCCTCAAAATGAATAATTAATCTAACGGTATTTCTCGTTCTCTTTTTTTTTGGCAGAGCTCCTTAGTGTTGGCCCCTGAATGGTCGCATGATAAATGACGGTGTGGCTCTCTCGGCTCTCCTTCGCTAATTAGCACTCTGTGAACTCCATTGCCTTCGCGAAAACACAAACCAAATCCTATGCAACCAGAGTAAAAACATTTCTCTTGGTCTGCCCTAGTCTGTTGGCAGATCTCTATATTTTTAGTGAACCCAGGCTGTCTGTTTCCAAGTCAACTCATTTCACTCCAAATGTGAGATAGGTCATTTATTTGCTTCTGGACATGCAGCCAAGTTTATCACCAAGAGACAAACTGAGATCTAATTGATTATGTAATGTTAAGTGAATGGTACAAATCTGTTTAAAGAGCTCTGTTTAATATATAGCCAATAGCGAGAGTTTAGGGTGTGGCTTCGCTAGCAGGCTGAGCCAGAGGGTGTTTAGTCGGAATGGAACACTTGACAAAACACAGAGACAGACAACGGGGTAAAACAAGGGAAACCATTTACAGTGTTTTTACAAGATGGAGGAAATTGATGGAATGTATGAGTTTTATTCGATACAACGAACTTGCAGAGTTTCTTCTTGACAGGTAACCTAAACTTCCAATGTTGAAAGTATTCCTAATATTTTGGACCTTTTATTGAAAGTAGCCTGCTTTTACCCGTTGATCCATGCCTTCACTTTTATTGACCAGTAAGAGCTTTGTTTGTGTTGTGGGGTAGCTGCAGGTCGGAGTAATGGGCGTGGCAAAAGGTGGTGTGTCTAAAGGTGAATGCTGAAACTAACCAAGTAGGGATAACTGCAGGCTGGAGCAGTGGGCTCGGTGAAAGATTAGGGCGTGCCGAAAGGTAGGGGGCGTGGGTAAAGTTCTTTCTAATTGGTTAGGGTTAGGGTTAGCGGTTAGTTTCTGTTGTAGCATTCACTTTTCGGTACGCCACCTTTTGCCACCCCCGTTACTCCGACCTGCAGCTGCCCCTGTCTCAAACTAACCCCTAACCCTAGTCTCAGCCTCAGGCGTCACGCCCACTGACCGTTGGCTGAACATCTGGTGCACATGGTACACAAAATTGAAAACACTTCAGGAGTTTAGAAGTCGTCATCGGATTGGTTGAATTATGCAGGACTTTTGGGGAGACGTGTGTGTTCTTTAACTTCCGCCTGGAAACAAAGATACAGTGAAGCCAAACCCCCTCATGGAAGAAGAAAGCCGTCGTGTTTACAACTGTGACGATGAGCACTTATAAAGCCATCATGTTTACAACTGTGACGATGAACGCTCAATTTCGCGGCATATAATCTTTAAAATATATCCAAGAGATTTACTATACACACCGGTCTGCTATTTTGGGGACATTTCCACGCCCCAAGACATGATGCGACACAAAACGAAAAGTGATTTACCTGTTGCTTTACCTGTCAGTCATATGGCCTCTTGGGCGGGCCTTGGCCATTCAAAGCGGCCAATAGGTGTGTTCGACTTGAAGCGGCGCTGTGCTGACCGATCGGTGTCTGACATCAAAATATACCGTGAGAGCGATTCGAAAGCATAAGGAGACGAGACGTCTGCTGTCTAATCGCTCTCACGTTATTTTAATGTAAGTCGCTGATCAGTCTGCGCAGCGCCGATGCATCACGAACAAGCCTAATGTTTCCAGACCTTCTGCCATCAGTCTGAAGGTCTGGCTACTACCCTAACCCTAACCCTAACCATTGAGAAAGACCTTTATCCACGCCCTCTACCTTTCGGCACGCCCAAATCTTTCGCCAAGCCCACTGCTCCAGCCTACAGTTATCCCTACTTGTTTGAGTTGAGGGAGGCGTTATGCACTAAAAGGGCGTTTGCAAAGGTTGTGTGAAAACATTTTTGTACTTCCGCTATATAACACTAGTGGCACAGAAACAGCATAGGCTACCCTTTAATGAATAGTTCAAAAAGTCAAGTTGCCGGTTTGATTCAGTCTGACAAGTTCATCACTAAACCGAGCAATTAATGATTACTCAACCTTTTTGAACTGAAAGCTAATATTTCAAGTGACGTTCATGCATGAAGCAAGTTTTGTGTCAGTATCATTACTGACTGCCCATAGGTCAGCGTGTCAATAAAGATATACATTTGTGTTTTTAAGTCGATATTTTGAACTTTTGGACGATTAATGTTGTTTGCTTCCCCGCACGCGCCTCTCAAAACAAACCCCGAGCGCCCAATGCTTCTTTTCTAATGCTTCTTGTCAGACTCAGAGTGAACGTTGACATTCTTCAGTTCATCTGTCCTTTATATTAACCAGCAGGAGTAACTCTTCTCCCACACTATTTGACTCTCACTCTGCCTCTCTTTGGTCGAGCAATTCATTTTTTCCACTTTCAGTATAGTCATTTCATTAAATGTTTTAGTGCTTTGTTCTTTCAAAATAAAGAGGTCTGGCTATTTATTTATTTATTAGGACACGCAATAGGCCATTTAATCTTTTTCTCTCATAAAACAGTTTATACCTTGTAGGTCTAGATATTATTGTTCTCTTCATCGAGAAAAAGCTTTCGTATCCTGAGCGTGAGTCTGTCTCTCTTTCTCTCTTTCTTTCTGTGGCATTAGTGAAAGTGAGGGTATAAATCACACTGTGTGCTGTATGATTATAGGAATCCAAGAGTGGTCAGTATGGCAGTTTGTCATCTCTGTGGGGACAGTGTGTGTGTGAGTGTGTGTGTGGTCCCCACAGTGTAGAGCAATAGAGATCCAACATCACTACAAATGCGGTTTCGAGTGCTTTGTGTCATGATTAAAAAGAGCAGTTTACCATTTAAATATGCAGACAAATACTCTCTCTGCATCTTTAATTTATCTGCATTACATAGAGACACACTCGTTCAGGAAGATAGTGAACTTTAAATTAGAGTGTTCATGTGTCAACGTTTCACTTCTACCGAATAATCTGTTCTGTAGATGACCAGAGCTATATTTTCATCTGATGTGCAGATGCATTGGTGTGTATGTCTGTGTGAGATAGAAAAAGATCCAGTCACTTTGTATGTGTGTATGCTTGGCTGGGTTGCACATGAGGCGCATCATAAAGGATGTGTAACAAGGGCCTTCCGTCATTGGTAGTCACTCCATCCCAACGTGTAACATGCACTCCACACTCTTCCAGCTATTACTATGTCACTGAAGGACCACCAGCGCTCACTGTTTCATAACTGTGTGTGTTTGTGTACATGCTTGGTGATTATAGTTGCAGGATGCTTTTCATCCACCACATCATTAATCATAACGCCCCATCAGTTACTGGAGTTGTGATAAATATATGCACATGGCTAAGCGCACACATACAATAAACTCTTCTCATTCAAAAAATATGGATCTTTCCTTCCCACACACACGTAGTGTCACACCAGTCTTTTGAGCTATTTGGGAGGTTCCACTTTACCACCAACACAGAGAGAGCTGGAAACACCCAGACCCGCCCACCTGTCATTTTCTCCTGGTAGTCATATATTACAGCATCTGTGAAGTTGCTCCCAATGCTTTCACTATTTTAAAAGGATATTACTGTTGTTACTGACCTGCTGACTTCAAAAAAAAAAAAAGGTGAAAAATAGAAAACTATGTTACTGGCAATAGCACAAAATTGCATTTGAAGTGATCCATTGGTTGCATTTGTTGGGTGATTTGATTACTATACTATTTTGTATGCTTGTGAGGACTGGCTCCTCTGAACTGAAGGCTTTGTCCTCATGTCTTCTTCCTAAACTAGGCATACCCTGTTTTTGTGTGTGTGTGTTTTAAGTCTGGAGCCGATTAACTTGATCGTTTTTATGGCATTTTGCTGCATGTGTGGAAGCCATGAAAAATTTTTGGATAGGAACCGAAACCAGTTCTATTTCCCCTGGCCAAATCTCTGTGTGGCATTCATACATATCAAAGTCAATAATAAGGACCTTAACACACATTTGAACCAGAACATTCTGCCTTAAAATTTGCTTAGGCTACATGATGCTTGCTTCTATTCTATTCTATTCTATTCTGCTTGCCAAAATGTGTTAACAATGTGTTATGTAGTGCTTGGTCAGATGATAGGTTTGAATCATCATCATTTGAAACATTGCACCACATAGACTATATGATTTATTGCCTTCACAAAACACTCTTCTGTTTGTACAACCATCCAACCCCTTAAATGTACTAGCTATTTTCCTTAATGTCCCTGTTGTAACTAGTTTCCTCTAATCATAAATCATATTGTGTTTGTTTGTGTATGAAAAAGAGAGGGGCAAAGGTAATAAAACAGTATTCAGAATAATCATACAGGTACTTCAGATCTGAATGCTTGGTGGCATAACAGTGTGGACTGTCTGTATTGCAGGTTCGCACCAGAGGTGAATTACCCACTTGAGGTAAAATACTAAGATGACAGTCTTTTCGTCTATGAAATAAACTTTTATTTACACAAATGAGCTGTAATGTTTCACCCATCAACAGAGGATAAATTGAGAAAGCATCCACGTGCTTGTGAGGATCTGTTCTCTTGTGCATGTTCCTCACTGGGTGGAGTGGTGACGATTTAGTTATTGGGTAGAAAGACAAAATAGATGGTCAAAGCCTTCAGCAGTGGAACAGGGCAACCTGATTGATCTACCTATGGCAGTCTACCAAAGCAAGAGAAGTTCCCTGCAATAGCAGTGTGCTCTTACACTGTTAACAAGGTTGTGTAAGTGTGAGTGTGGGAGATTGACAACAGTGTAACCTCTTACTCACTTAATGCAGCTTTGTGTAATTGTAGCGGTGTGTATGCAGGAGCTGAATGCTTGACATTGCTCTCATACACATTCATATGGAATGAATATATTTATAATAGACTATACGTCAGTTTAGCACTATTTGGAGCTCACACATTTTTTTTCAGTTTCTTTTATGACTTTGTGGCCCACTGTGCACTTTGCATTAATGTGTTTAATGTGTATAAAGGTTTAAAATGCCGTATTATTAATATTTAAATTATATTATATATTGATTTTTTTACATATACACTACCATTCAAAAGTCTCTTATACTCACCAAGCCTGCATTTATCAAAATACAGTAAAACCAGTAATATTGAGATATTTTAAATTGTAAAAAATATGGGATTTCTTTAATGGCCAAGCTGAAGGTTCAGCAGCCAGTCTTCAGTGTCACATGATCCTTCAGAAATCATTCTAATATGATGATCTGGTGCTAAAGAAACATTTCTTATTATCACAGCTGAAAACTGCTTAATATTTTTGTGGAAACCATAATACATTTTTCCAGGATTTTTTTGATGAATAGAAAGTTCAAAAATAGAAAATCTTTTGTAACACTGTAAATGTCCTTTCTGTCATTTGATCACTTGATCCTAAAAAGTTTTAAAATAAAAAGTTTTATTTTAAAAATAAATCTTACTCACCCTAAACTTTTGAACACTAGTGTATATGATATTTAATAATATGTGTTTCATGTGTGTAATACAAGTAAATATAGATAAATTTAACCTGAACTTTGCAACCCATTAGTGATAGATCATGGCCCTTTGTGGGGTTCAAATCTACAGTCTTAGCAGCCAAAATCTTTAACGGATAGGGTGCACCACCACCCCTGTGTATAATGTGCACATGTATGTTCATAGGAGGGAAATCACAGCCCAAACCCTGCTATTAGTGGTGCATAATTTTTCTTTAATTGTTCTTCACATAATGTGCGTGGCTTGTGTAAATGCAACCAGAGACACGCATTCAGGGTTTCACAGGGCAGATTCCCATAGCGATTACGAGGGTAGTAATGATCGTCTCTAAAACCCAGTCATGCAGCTGCATTTGCATGCAGTGTCTCAGATTTGTTGAAAGATATACTGTATTTTCAGTCCCCTGCAAATGTAATGCCATATTTAACACACCGACATGCACCCACCTCTTTTCCCCTGTCTATCTGTATATCTCTCTCTGCGGCAAGGGTTCATTGAACAACTGAGACACACTCCGGTTCAGTGGCTCCAGACTAACAGTGAGTTGGTGGTCTGTTCTGTCTGATCACTGTTCTACATACAGATCCCAGGGCACTGGGATATTGTTAGATGGATTAGATTAAGCTCCATACCACAGATCTCAGGGCAGTGAAAATGCATTGTTTATCAGAAATTAATTAGAACAGGTTCAGGGTCGCTGATCCCAGAACAGAGTTAAGCACTCCTTTGTGAATGCAGATAATGGTGTCAGGGTGCAAGGCCTGATCTCTGTACAGATTCAGCATGGTCACTGCACCTGCCAAGCTTCTGTCTCTACGTGCACAAGTGTTAATGAGGAAATCTGTCCGTGCAGAGAGAGCGAGAAAGCCAGTGAGCACGAGAGAGCGAGAGGGAATGTGTGTGGGGGGTAAAGCCTGAAACACTGAAAGGCACTGACTGTCTGTTAATCTGAAGGATTATCTCATTGCTCTTTAAAGTGGTTGACAAAGGGTTTGTGGTAAAACATTCACATCTCTTGTCAACACTTATTCATCCATCAGGTTATACTCTTCGATTAAAGGATTAACCTTGCTCTGAGGGTTCATATTCAAAAGATAAAACTCTTTATACAGCCACTGAGAGATTATAGTTAGAGTCAGTCACACACATAATTGAGGCATTTATCCAATTTTTAGTAATCAGATATTTTTCCGATTTATTAAGGGGGAGGAAAACGTGGTTGAAGTTTGAAATCATTGCCAAGAAAGTCTCACACAAGCTTCTCAGCTGCTCGACGATTCCCTTGACTTTCCCACACGGAGACGTCAGTGCACATTTGGGTGGCAGCCGTACTCCTGTTCCTGTGTGTTCTCATCTTCTGACATGAGTCGTGGCATCTTGTCGCGCACATGTTGGCGTTGCTAAGTGAGCACCACCCAAACAGAGCTTGTGCTGCACAGAATTGGAGAGCCTATTGTTTGCAGCCCAACTTCAGAGGGCATTCAGCTGCCAAGACATGGAGTGTGTCTGTGTGTTCTAGGGAGTATATGCCATAAAACATGTGCACACAAGTTTAAAACTCATTTTTTTATGAATTCGTAAAATCTCTGAAAAGGCTAATTAGCTCGAGCCGTTGTAATCGGTTAGCAGTGCTATAGTAAACCCAGTGGGTGGGCAAGGATTGACAACTATGCACATAATTTATTGGCTATTATTTGTATTTTACTAATAACTTTTTAGACAGTTTGAAAAAAGTAGATATAAATATATATTCATACTGATCAATGACTTGACGTTTTTTTTTAGTTAATCAAAAACTCTAATTTAAAAAATGCAATTTTTTAATACTAAATTAAAAAACTGCAATCCATACATACAATAACTTGAATACCCCTCTTCTTTTTATTATTATTCTTTTTTTATTAAAATCCATTCATTTATTTTGTTAGTTCAGGTTTGTTAAATGGAATGTGACTATACCAAAAAGTCATGCTTTTTGTAAATAAATAAATAAAATTAAAGATGATCTAAATAACAATTAAATAGTTTAATTAAATAAAATCTAATTCAATGTTTATAATAATTATTAAATAAACTGTTATATTAAATAGTACTGAAAATGTGTACACTCACATGTATGCATGACTTGTTACTTGAAGGTTACACAGGATTAAATTGATATGTTTTAAACTATACTTTTATATTTTTCTTTGTATATGTTTGTATAAAGCCAATTCTAAATCAAATATTAGGTACACCTCTGTTAACTGTAACGTTTTAAATCCCATAACTGTGGTTGTAGGTATCTGTGTTTTGTTACAGGCTAGGCAGGTATGTAGCAGGTAGCTGTCTGGTGTTCTGGACCAGCTCTGTGTGCCCTCCTCAGCGGGGATTCATTGGGTCATTGTGTTCTTGTTTTCCCACAAAGGGGCCTCGGCACAAATCCCTCTGGCCCGGAGGGGCCATAGTAAAGTAAACAGAGATTTATGTCTTTAGCCTTTGGACCCACCAAGTGTTTTTGAGAGGTAATCACACACGTTTATGAGTTATGGGTCGACAGGTTAAAAAATGCACAGCATTGTTACTATAGGACTAACCGGGAGCCTGTGATTGGATGATTGGTCTCCATTTACCCAGTGTGCCCTCCTGCTGTAGGAATACAGTCTGCAGGTTAATCCTCGCTTCCTCCTTAATGGAAAGAGTGCGTTAGGGAAATTTTCTCCATGAGCAATAGAGAGAGTAGCTAGGTCTGTGTTTGATTGTAGCAGTTACGCTATGTTTTGTTTGTATGGTGAGCAATCATGACTCTCTGTTTGATGTTGCATAGAATCCTTTAACTCATTTGAAAAGAGGCAGAAGTGGAAAAAGTGAAAGAAAATGAAAACATAGCAATTTCGAGACTACATCACTTCGGTCACAGAAGCCAGAGTCTGTTTGAAGTTCTCCTGGTGTGTGTGTGTCCCAGGGGCGTAGATTACGTGGGGGACGCGGGGGACGTGTCCCCCACACTTTTAATATCACGTAAATTCGTCCCCCGCACTTTTTCGGACAAGTGTGTTCGCATAGAGGTTTTCAAGAGCCAGTGTGAATAAATATAGATTTAAATTCAAAGAGACAGGATAGTCTGTGCATGATCTGATGTTTTATTCAGACCCAGAATAAGGCGAGATGAACATTGAGAGCGCTAAACACTCAGTGCAGTGTATGTTTCATTCATACTCGAAGCCGGAGGGCGCTCTTGCGCAGAAAGTCGTACGAGGAAATTCCTAATATGGACGGACAAAAGCATCCAGCTATTGCCGTATGAAAACAGTTGTTTTCACAGAAAACAGAAACGTTTGGAAACATGAAGACATTAAACATACGATTGCG
>NW_015548288.1:1055520-1060548 GCF_001515605.1 Sinocyclocheilus anshuiensis
CAGCGCACACGCTTGTTTTGTGAGACGAATGCATTCGTTCTCTATTGTAATATGAAACACTCCAGGCCCGTCCCCCACTCACTCCCTCTCTCCCTTTCCTTCTTCTCCGCTGAATGGAGAGACACAATTAAAAGCACATTAGATCTTTTCAAGTGCTTGTAATTTTATAAGTGAGGGTCCCCAGCTCTGCACAGGGCTTAGATGAGGGAAAGCCGTGATATTTAGAGGGACCTGGGGGAAAGATGGGAAAGAGATATTAACCTCGCCAGGGACAGCTCTCAAAGAGGCCACCGCTAGCCACACATCAGCCCACCCACACCGACACCTGCAGCCTTAAAAACACTCACACACACTTGCACATGTGCGCATTCACACATACGTCTTGATTATGCAGTATGTCAATGGAAGCTGGTTTCCTCACAATGAATCAGTGAGATTGATAGTTATGTTGATGTTTAATGAAAGTTGATGAGTATTAGATTGATAGACCTGAGCAGTAATAAACCAGAGCAGTGGCACCACGCAGGCCTGTTGCATCGGCTCGGTGCCTGACATAAAGCAGGCGGCTTTCAGGAAAAACATGTGGTTGAAAATAAATAGCAGTAGGTGCTAATATATGGCTTTGATAGAACACAAGTATTCTGAATGTCAGATTATTGTCTGGAATTAAGTGTGATGTATGTATAACTGTTTTCTTTATGTTTAGGTAGTCTTTGCCAGTGTGCACAACACTTGACCATTCCCAACAAACACAAACAAACTTTCAGAGTATTGCTGAACAGGCCCATGATGTACTGTATGTGCATCTTGCAATATTTGGTATGTAATATTTAATTTATTCATATTTAATTTCCTTTATTTTTACATTTGAATTACCTGTGAATTATCTTTTTTAAGTTAAACTGTATATCGCCATGCATATAACGTTGTTATACACTGAAAAATTATTTGGTGTAGAAAAATGGAAAGTATACATATATTGATATTGGATATATTTACATTATTTTCTTAATAATTTCATACTATACATTATAATGTTTTGATTGCATTTAAAATGATTGTTTATATATATAATATTATTGACACAAAATACTATAAAATGTATAGTATTTTAAATAAATTAATTATTGGTATTTGTATCGGTATTATTTTAATATTGGTGCGTCCCTAGTGCTCAGCAGAGGGTATAGGATCAGTTACGTCTTAACTGGCTTATTTGTGAGTGTGTGTGTGTGTGTGTGTGTGTGTGTGTGTGTGTGTGTGTGTGTGAGTGTGAGTGTGTGTTTGTATGTGTGTATGTTGAGCAGAAGCAGAAAAGGCTTCCTGTCTTGATGTAATTTATTTCAGAAATTCCAACCATAACCCATCTGTGTGTGTCTCTGTAACGGGATGATATATTGGCTTAATCAAATAGGAAAATATGAGTAACCCAGGTCCGGACTCAACGGCAGCTTGCTTTATTATTGCAGCTTAAGGTGCAGCATGGCCCTGCCTTTTTTGATCCTGACTGTTTGAGTGTGTGAATGTGTGTGTATGTGTATGTGTGTGTTTATTGTTTTAGGTGAGGGTGGTATTCAGTTCTATTGGCTTTGATTACAAAAGGTTTAACCTTTTGAGGAACAGAGGAAAGATATTTAGACTGTTTTCGTTGAGAACATTAACCCTTCATGTGTTTCCCCAAAAAGGAGCACTTAGGTCTGTGTGTGTGAAATCAGAGACAAGGGAGCCCATTATCAAGATCATTATAAACCCAGTGTTTCTCGGGACACCGAGTTCAATAAGACATAGTCCCAGTCATCAATCCTGTGTGTGAGAGAAAGTGTTCAAGCGAAGGAGAGCGTACCTTGAGAGCAGCCCCAGGCACAAGCTATGTCATGGCTGCCATTTGCTGCTGATGAAAAATGTAAAACATTTTAACAGGCCATTAATGAGATTCTTTGATGTACTTTCAATTTGACAAGCGCCAGCTGTCATGATTGTTTTGTTTGTTAATAAAACATGTAGCCTTCACTTCGGGGTCAAAAAGTTTAGATTAGAGTAAAAATGTGTTTCAGAAATACAACATGCGTCCATTTTTCCTTCATTGTGAAATTCTGCAGTCTTTTCTGTAATGTCAAATAGTTATGATAATTATTTAAATATATTTAAATTAATAATAAACTATTTTAATTTTAACTATTTGCGCTTTCCTTGCATTTAAAAAGCTTAAAACAGGTACATATTTTAGATTCCTTTTTTCTTTTGTGACAGCACCCATCTCACTCATTCCACTTAACTTTTTTTTGCCGGCGATGTCGTATAATATTGTACTTCTTTTTTTTTTTTTTACAATCATGGTAAAATCATGGTAAAATGTAGGGGTAGGGCTTTATAGTTAGGTTTAGCTTTGGGTTTCTCTTTTTTTGTATGATTTAACATGTAAGTTAAGATAAATGTGCCATTTCCTACATATTATTTGGACATATTGTAACTTCTCATGGTTTAGATTGCACAAATTATGTCATGGGTTTTACTCTATTCTTGCCATCTCTTTTAAGGTATATATATTTGCTCCCAAGTTCTGTTACTAAACATGGCCTTCAAGGTTCATAAAAAAAAGCGCTGGAAGAGTTGGTGAGGAAGAAAACAGAGACAGAGTTGCTAATGTGGTCATTCCTTTCAACCGTGAGAGAGAGAATATGTGATGTCTCTTGTTGTACAAGTTTGACTAAGCGTTTACATGTTAACTGAGAGTGAATGTTCTACAGAACTCTCCCTGAACCCTATGTAATTTCATTTTCAAAGGCAAGGTACATCTGTGATTTACATTACCCTGTGTATGTGGGGTTTGTGATGGTGTTGAAACTCTTTTTCTCTTGAATTACCTTTTCAGCCCCAAATTTGCTACACATTCACCCCTCTGCAAAAACATGATTATCGCTGCAGCGTGAAGCTGGCCACCATCCTTCACCCGGCTTAGGTTTTCGCAAGTTAGCAAATCACCGAGAAAATTGGAGAGGTCTGCAAAGTGTTCAGTACTTATGATCCCATCCCAGATCTCTTAAGTGTGTGTGTGTGTGTGTGTGTGTGTGTGTGTGTGTGTGTGTGTGTGTGTGTGGTTGGGTACATATATGATTGAACTCGTAAGCCATTCCATACATATTATTCATACATATTGTAACGTCTCATTATTAGATTGCACATATTTTGTCATGGATTTTACTCTATTCATTTTCTCGCATGTTCTGTTACTAAACATGGCCTTTAAGGTTCATAAAAAAGCACTGGAAGATTTGGTGAGAAAGAAAACAGACAGAGTTGGTTATTCCTTTTAAACCGGAAGAGAGATGAGATGACTCTTGTTGTACAAGTTTGACTAAGCGTTCACATATTCATTGAGAGGGAATGCTCCTCAGAACTCTCCCTGAACCCAATGTAATTTTATTTTCAAAGGCTAGGTACATCTGTGATTTACATTAGCCTGTGTATGCAGGGTTTGTGATGGTGTTGAAACTCTTTTTCTCTTGAACCACCTTTTCACCCCCAAATTTGCTACACATTCTCCCCTCTGCAAAAACATGATTATCGCTGCAGCGTGAAGCTGGCCACCATCATTCACCCAGCTTAGGCTTTCTCAAGTTAGCAAATCACCGAGAAAATTGGAGAGGTCTGCAAAGTGTTCAGCACTTATGATCCCATCCCAGATCTCTTAAGAGTGTGTGTGTGTATGTATGTGTGTGTGTGTGTGTGTGTGTGTGTGGTTGGGGGAACCCCACACCAGAGAATGGCGTTAGTTCTCCGACCGTAACATAAACCAATTTCCAAGAGCAGTTTTCTCCTTCATGGTGTAACTAGGAACAATAATGCATGTTTAAGAAACAAGATATTTATCAAGTTTGCTCGAAAAAGACACTCTAATATGTTCTTAAATAGATAAAAACACGTTAATCACATAGAGAGAGGAACCACAGAGTGAGGAAATGTTTTGAAAGCATTCTGAGAGTGTTCTGAATGTTTGTGGCAAACCGTTTTTCTAAATTATATATTAAATATAATCACATGCTCTGAGGGGGATGCAAACTTTTGAAGAGCATAAAACATCTCTAAAATATAAATATCCCGGGTGTAAAATTTTTGGAGGGAAATCTTATTTTGTGTCTGCCTGTCCTTGCATTGAAATGTCTAAATGGCATATATAGCACAATATGTGCATTTACACAGACTGTTTAATGTTGCATTTAACCAGATATTACTATTGCTGACATTGTTTTATTGATTTATTGCATTAATGAGTATAGAAACGACTGAATTAAATGAAAAATTAGCATTTTTTTTTGTCATGACAGTGATCCAGTTTAAGGCTGCTCTGATGCTGCAATTCATTTACAAAGAACCAAAGCAGCATCAGAACCACCTTTGATAAGGGACTAAGATGGGTCAGACTTGCATATTTTATGTGGCGTTGCATCTTTAATTTGAAGCAGACACAGAGCTCCTCAGAGGAGCCTGAAATCACCTGTGTAAAGATGCCTTAAATGGTAAAAAGTAATAGGAAAAAATGTAATTCAGAGGAAAAAAGTGAAAGATCGGTTTATGAAAATGAAAAAATAATATGAAAAGGAATTTTGCAGATAAATGTTAAAGGCATGATAAAATCTGAATATATTTGAACATAACGAAGTTCAGGTTTATTGTATTTCAAAGTCCAGACTCTGAGGTTCCAAAACACAGAGAAACAACATGTTTGCATTGTGTGTGTGTGTGTGTGTGTGTGTGTGTGTGTGTGTGTGTGTGCGTGTGTGTTTGTAGTGTTGTTATGAAGTGTGTCATTTGGTTTATTGCCACATTTTTTTCCACTTCCACTTACTCAAAGCTACCCAAGCAATGATTGACATTGTGAAACCAAAGAGTTGCTGTGTGGTTAAAACCAATGGTGATTGCTGCACTATAAAAAATGATATGATGAAAAAGGCCATGACAGCTTATGTTTTTAAGTTACTTTAACTCATAAAAATAATTTAAGCAATTTCAACTTTTTTTTTTATAAGT
>NW_015548288.1:1060669-1061023 GCF_001515605.1 Sinocyclocheilus anshuiensis
TTACCTCCCTTTGTCGGCTATGACTGAGCACATTACAGTGAGGATCACCATCCATCTTTTAATATTTTTTTTTAGGCAACTCAGGTTATTAAAAGGTTATGAGGCTGTTATATAGGAAATGGTTTTGCTTGTGTGTGTGTTGTTTACAAGTACATTTAAGTTTAATATATATATATATTTTTTTTTTTTACAGGCACACGCTTGTGCTGGTCTGACATACACATACACACTTAAACTGGTCTAACGTACACAAACACTTAAACTGGTCTGACATACGCATACACACTTAAACTGGTCTAACGTACACATACACACACACACACACACATAC
This sequence comes from Sinocyclocheilus anshuiensis, assembly GCF_001515605.1. Lineage (NCBI taxonomy): Eukaryota > Metazoa > Chordata > Actinopteri > Cypriniformes > Cyprinidae > Sinocyclocheilus > Sinocyclocheilus anshuiensis. The sequence goes on from NW_015548288.1 coordinate 1,061,001, forward strand.
AGTTGGTATAGGAAAGGGTTAAA
>NW_015548288.1:1061277-1061836 GCF_001515605.1 Sinocyclocheilus anshuiensis
AAAAGAACCAGTTTGCGTCAGAGAATCTTGATGAATGGAAAAGTCAAGGCCGAAGCCTGGCACGTACTTAGAGATGTCCTGGAGCATTGTAGCTCACATCTCATCAGAATTCAAACAAACCACCGACTCAGGGCGGGTCCCTGGTGTGAGGCCTTTTTAAAGTCTCAGAAGATTCATGCCTCTCAAAAGGGTCTTGTCCAATGAGAAAGACGAAAATCCCAAGTGGGAGTTTGGAAATACTGGGGAGTTTATGACTCTTTGTGTGGAAGCATGGTAATTTGCATATGGAACTTGAATCGAAATTACTAAGATTCTCAGGACACTAATATATTGCCTATGTACCAACATATAATATACACTCTCGTTTAGATCATCAGAAGACTAATTCATAGATACTAAACATGGTAGGGTTACATATATGTAGGATGACAGGAATGAGTGTTTCCATCACAAGCCTGCATAAAACAGTATAAAATCTCAAAGACAACATACACGATGACCTGAAGGCTATGTGTGTTCATTCAAAGAAAGGTTTTCCTATGGATTAATTAGTAGAAAA
>NW_015548288.1:1062493-1067636 GCF_001515605.1 Sinocyclocheilus anshuiensis
CCTGTGGTCATTCGCAGACATCCTGGCGCCCAGTCTATTGGGTGAGGGGTCTGTGACGACTTGTTAATCTAATGAAAAACTGATTTGTTAAATGAAAATTTGTGTTTTTGATTGGTCCAGACGCTACATAAACTATATCTTAAGATAAGTCAATATTTGAACCACTTTGAATTTTTTTTTTCTCCCTACATAACGTTAATAGTTTTTTTCAATTTACAGGCATTGTTTGTCTGTGAGTCTGAGACTGGATGAGGGGGAAGTTTTGCACTTCTGTACCAAATAATTAAGGCAGCCACAAAACTTACGTTTTTAAGCTGAAAGGGGTGAAGATTTTTTTACAGTGGCAACAAACCACTGATTTGCTCTTTTTTTCACTACACAGTTCAAATTGTTACTTTTTTGAAGAAACTCATTTGCAGTTTGTATTTTTATAGAAAATAATTGTCTGGCTTTAAGCTTTAGCATTTAGATAGGGATTTTTATGATCATGATAAACATAAATTGAGTAAAATATATGTCAAAACATTTGACTGTAAGTGAAAATCAATTCCAAATGTGAGATTTCCCTCAGATTGGATTTCCCAGATGTTCTGATTTTACTGCATTTTACTTGGTTTGGTTACAACTTAAAATATTTACCTTAAAATGCTTGGTACTACTTGTACTGTGTGCCTAAAAATGCCTTTTCCCTTAATGTAATTTTCTCTGTGCTTGCCAGAAAATAAGGTAGAGAGAGCAAGCCCTCCCTTCTCATTTGATGTGCTCTTGAGTGTGAATCATCTCTTGTTGAGTCACATCCTCCTGAATACTGATGGGGTTTCATCTCTTTCCAGGTATGTAAGTGTGTTTAAGGTAGAAACAGAGACAAGTAAAGAAACATTCAAAGGAATCAAGTGTAATCCTGTTTTGTCCCGTGTGTTGGAATACCTCTGTAACTGTTTGTATAAATGGCTGAATGATTTATTTTCTTGTGCTTTGTGAAATGTTTGAATGCCTCCAGTTTTGTGATGAAACCCAAGCTCTTAAGCACATCATCAGTATCTCCCCTCCATTACTGGACAGATTATTCACAGATTGCCAGAAGTCCTGAATCACTCAAGGTCTCGCGTGAGAAGCGAACAGCCTGATGATGTTGTTTATCTGCTTTTGTGCTGTATGTGTTTGCTGTGATGTAAACACACATTAGACCACTGTATCCAGGATTCTTTCCAGTTTCTGTATAATAATTTTAATCACTGTGGTTTTCCAGTAACACACAACATAGGCAATGAAACAGATTTACTGCAACAGCAGGGATTTTTTTTTTTTTTTTTTACAAAATTCTATCACTTTAGAAATCCTCACTGAAAACAAGAAACATATTTTTACTGTTCTCCCTCTCTTTTTCTATTGTGGTACCAGCTGCCTTAGTGTGTGTGTGTGTGTGTGTGTGTGTGTGTGTGTGTGTGTGTGTGTATGTTTAATGTTATCATATCTACTTTATTTTGTGAAAACTGAGCACACTGTTCTCAAAACATCATTACCCTACAGGTTAAATGCAGTTAATACAGCTAAAATCAAAACCTGCCATTTAAGGTCTTTGTATTTTGGTATGTTCTGTGAGAAGCTGAAACTGGTAAATTCATTCAAGATCACTTTTAAGTTTTTTGTCCTCAGTATTGTGTGATCAAAATTGGTTCAGAAGAATAGTGTATACTGTTATTACAGTGATGGTGCAAAAATCTTGGTGTCATTGTTGAGAATCCAAGAAATGTAAAAACGTATGGTTATTTAAAGCACAGGTGTGGTCTATTAGTCTGCAGGGAAATCAAGACTGTAATGTAAAACATATGCAGGCATGGCCGTTTACATATAGCTCATGCACCTTTCACACTAGTCACTGTCTCTCTCTCTCTCTCTCATACTGGCTACTGGCTCATTCTGGCTAGATACACGTGCAGCTGTCGCAGCTGCTGATCACAGGATAAAATCCTGTTGACCACATTTAAAATCTGGGGTTATTTTTATTGTCATTTAAAAAAATAATTTAAAATTTTTTTTTTTTTTTAGTATTTCACTAGTGTCACAAACCTCTGGACCCCACAGTATACCTAAAATTACACAAGGCTTAATATATTTTAGTATCGTTCTATTGTTTAAGTAAACTTCTCTTAAAAATAAAGATTCCAAGTGGCAGTTTTCACAGTGATGCCATAGAGCAGGGATCCTCAAATCTGGCCCACGAGATCCACTTTCCTGCAGAGTTTAGCTCTAACCCTAATCAAACACACCTGAGCAAGCTAATCAATGTTTGATCAGGGTTGGAGCTAAACTCTGCAGCGCATTGGCCCTCCAGGGCAAGATTTGAGGAACCCTGCCATAGAAGAACCAATTTTGGTTCCCAAAAGAACCTTTCAGAGAACATTTCTTAAAAGAACCATTTTTTCTTAGTGTGAAACCCATTTTCAAACCTTTGAAAAAGAACCTTTCTTCCTACTATAAAGTGCCTTTTGTGCAACGGAAAGGTTTCACGAATGTTAAGGGTTCTTTGTTGAAATATAGATGACAATAAAGAACCTTTATGTTTAAGATTGTAAACATACTGGGTTGTGTCTCCCAAAAGCTTCGTAAGAAGTTCGTAAGAACGATCGTACGACTGATCTTAATATTACGGTCTCTTTCCCAAAAGAATCGTAACTTAAGTAGCACTTGAAAATTGATCGTAGATCTATGAGTGCTCTGGAGTAATCGTAAAGCCCTAAGTGCATCGTAAAAAGACAGATTTATGCAGTCTCCTGCAGGACAATCGGCAGATTACACCTTTAACTTTAGTCAAGTGCAATGTGATTATAATATAAGGATTTGATTGTACTTTATTGTACACTTTATTACTCGGTTTTTTTTATGAATTTATAAATGAAATAATTAAAAAGGGCAGAAAAAATAGAAATACACATCTAAATTAAATGACTGATCAAAAAAATTAATAAAATTAATAATGTAGGAAATATGCTTCAAAGACTGTGAGAAAAAATCTGTCAATGACTTGCTGACTTGCACGAAAACCAGCAATGTATTGGACCCGGAAATAACGTTTATATATATATATATATATATATATATATATATAAAGTATATTATATATCATTATGTAAAGTATAATATTATATGTGTAATATAATATAATATTGTAATATAGTTATTATATTCTATTTGTCTGGAACGCAGCATTAGGTTAACATTTCAATAAACGATCGTGTACTACAATTACGAGCCATTCTATAAGGCAGTGGTTCCCAAACTGGGGGGCGCGGCAAGGCTGAGGGTTAATGTACAGTCAGCAGATTATTTTGCAAATAAACCTCTGCAGGGTGATAAAGACTACACTGCGTAAATTTCCCGCTTATCATTGCCTGATAAGTAAATAATTGAACGCAAAATATTAATTTGACATTTTAATGACCTCAACATTACTCGCAGTGCCCGCTTGAGCGCTCCTTATCAGTTGTAGCAGTTGTGGTTGTATCAATAACAGACCACTAGATGGCGCGATTGAAGAATCAGAGTTGTATTGCAGGGAGCCATGTAGAAATATAAATGAACGATGCGTGCTTCTGCTCTGAGCATGTAAGTTACAAGTTTGTAAAAGGACTTCCAGTGCCAGGTTCTGAATTCAGATTATGAATATACTTAAGATTCACAAATACCAAAACAATGTGTCTACACCAGACGGAGCAGCGTGATGTGACCTGACAAAAGCAAATAGAGCCCAGTGATGTTCTATCATGCAGGGCGACGCACACGACAAATCCATGACAGTAAACTGATGCCCCACTGTATTTCTGACGAACTCCAGCGCTCTGACACAAAGAACAATTGGATTTGCAATGTTCACTCGCCCTCAGATTCACCAGTACAATGGGTGGGCAATGAAGCCGAACAAGTTAAGACGGCAAGTAGGCTAGTTAAGTAATGCTATGTTAATCACAATATTTCAAATCATAAATATAATTTTGCAATCAAGATCATGTCTGAGAGGGTGCATGTATATTCATAAGAGAAAAGTTAAAACATTCAAATAGATATTTTAAATGGACACATTTCACAATATTACAGTGTTTACTGTATTTTTAATAAATAAATGCAGCCTTGGTGAACATAAGAGACTTTCTAAAAATAAAAAAGAGAGGGGGGCCTGAAAATATTTTTCTCTACAAAAGGGGGGCCTGGCCGAAAAAGTTTGGGAACCACTGCTATAAGGTGACATTTCAGCACTTGACAAACGGATAGCGACTCCTAAGTAGCACTTAAAGCACGGCTACGTGCGATTGTGTTAAGTGCATTTTTGGGAAACGCACGTGAAACAACAACGAAAGATCGTAAAATGACTCGTAGAAAACGCTCTTAAACTCTAACGCAGCCCTGGCTAGTTCAGCACCTTTGGGCCTGGCAGCTCCCGTAAAGATGCACCGTAGTTCTAATAATGAATTATTTATGTGTTGATATTGTAAACAGGCACTACTCCATCATAAAATAAAGCGCAATGTTTTAAAAAATTATTTAGGAGCATGATTTGCAACTTTATCAGGAAACCTAGCTAGGTCTGTCTCTGAAGCTAGTCTATGTATGTGGGCTGTAGATACAGCGTTGAAATGAAGCCTCAAATCTCCTCTTCGCTTTTACCTCTCAAGCATCCTCTCAGGGTCTTGGCTGAAGTGTTTTGGTTGAAGTCGCGTCAATAGAACCCACACGGCAAAGAACGCTGGTTTGAGGGCGGCCTCTTGAATGTCTGGACGCCTGAAAAGTTTTGGAGTGGAAGGTTCCACTGTCTCATTAACGGTGGCCTAGGTGTTAATTGGCGATGGGTTGGTCTGAAAGAATAAGTATGAGGACATAAGTGCTTATTCGACAAGGAGAAAGCGAAGGAGGTGGAGGTGATCTGATGACAGTTAGCTAATCAAAGAACGGAGCCCGCCTTTTAAGAGCGCGAGAGGTTAATGCATGTGGAGAAAGTCTGACATCACCTTTCCGAAAGCTTATTCGCTGACTATAAGTTAAAGTGGCTGCATTTCCTTTGCTCCTGTTAGCCTCTTGAGGGGCTACATATAGCATATGTGTGTGTGTGTGTGTGTGTGTGTGTGTGTGTGTGTGCGGAGTCTAGATG
>NW_015548288.1:1067940-1078154 GCF_001515605.1 Sinocyclocheilus anshuiensis
TGTGTGTGTGTGTGTACGAAGTAAAGATGTGAAGGAAAGAACCAAGTCTAAAATAAAAGCTCTTAACGATTTTAAAACAATTAGTCCTAACATTAATGTATGGCAATGTATTTTAACAGATCACAAAAATGTACTTTAGACTACTTGTTCAGATCGCGCCAACTATAATGTATGTTATATTATTGTTCAATCGCTAATAAATAGCGTACGGTTGCTTTCCGAACCAGTGGCGGCTCGTGGGTTTTAAAATAGAGGAGGCACACTAATTGTATTAGTCTGGGATCCCTGCAATTGTGGGGAGGCTGTGCCTCCCCTGCCTCCCCCGACGAGCCGCCACTGTTCCGAATACAGGTATATAAAAACATATTTGGAAGAGATCAAATGTAAGTGATTTTAATTGGGATTTGTAGGACAGCATTGGCGAAAAACACTCATCATTCAAAGCACCACTCTGGGATTTCCTCGCAAATAGTTTCGATCTGTGTGCAGCGAAAGCGCCTGAAAATCTGGAAGAAAAATATTATCATAACTCCATTGTGAGAAATATCGTTAAGAGGGGACCTGCTTTTGGTGGACGCTTGAAGTATTTTTCCGCTGGCAGGGTCGACTGGCCCTTCGGGTCAAACTCCTGCGTTTAATCCTTTGACTTAATCCTCTATAGTATATAAATAACACAGAGACCTTGTTTACTCAGAAAACATGACCCCGTAGGAAAGACTTCAATGGTATTTTAAGGGGACTGACTGTAATGCAATATAAATGATCCTAAAAATCAGAGAAACAAAGATTAACATTTATTGCGTGTTCCGTATAGCTACTCAATAAAAAATAAAATAGGCCTAAATAAATAATAATAATAATGTATATATTATTTATCTAATTTATATATTATATTTTATATTATACTTTTGCAAGTCTGCACTGTAAATAAATGTCAGGTAATCTAAAATTATAAAATATATCTGTAACATCTGTAAAGTGGTTTTATTCAAGTCAAAATATGATTTAATATGACTGGATCAACCTGAATTCAAGTTAACAATTGCCTGCTATGTATGTCACAGACCTGCCATTCGCCATCTCTGTTCCTTTTTTTAAAACTCTTCTCAAATTTGAATCAGTACAGTTACAGACAGAATAAAGCTTTCGACCACACGCATTTTAAAAAGAACTTTTCCCGTTTCATTTCCCCCCTAAAGATTTCGGTTGCAGGGCGGTCTCGCAGCCAATAGTCGTGGCGTATCATTTGGGATCATTGTTCGGTTTTCCACGCCAAAAGTTTCAATGAATACGCGCTGTGAAATACAGTTAATATATGGTATGTTGGCATCTGCTATTAACATTATCTAGTTACAGTTTACAACTACAATTAGACGACCTGAGATTTTATGGGCGTTATGTCATCGGATATAATTGGTTTCAGGAACTTATTTGCCATGTGCAGATCACATTTGCACCGAAACGTCTGCTGAGCAAAAAGTGAAAAATGAAAAGGAAGGGTTAATCAAACTTTTCAGGCTTGCAATTTCACTTGGATGACAGAGTGAGGTAATTATAACACAAAAAAAAAACTTTGTGGAATTGAAAACGGGAGTTATTTAAGCTTTAGCTTATTGTTAATGAGAGGCGCTGGAAGTGATGTAAGGTTTTGGGGCTGGTTCCGATGTTATAGGCATCCGCTGCTTTTATGGCGTTCTGGAGGGCCTCTGAGGCGTAAGTGGCTGGCATAGCTAAATCACTCGCGCCTTTCATGTTGTTGGGGATGTTTGCCAATTTTTTGGTATATTTAGACTGTGCAGAATGGTTTTGGTCATCCAGATTTTTTTATTTTTTTTCATTCAACCTTTTAGAGAGATTAGCGACAGGTGGATTCCCTTAATAATGTAAGGAGATCACTCACTGACTCACTGACTCACTGACCAGTTTCATTTAAATATACACACATTTTGATACACACGCCCACACACAGACACACTGAAGTTTTGAATGGCATGGCTACATTCATTGTGTTCAGTTTTCATTGACAGCTATACAAGACTTACCTAATTATTTTACACAAAATATAGGCTATATTGTGTAAAAAAAAAAGAAAAGAGCATTGTGTTCGACTTAAACGCTAACAAAATAATGTTATATTGTGCTCTTCAACATCAATTTGGATAATATTAAACATCTAAATGACATTATTTAACAGGGTTCGCGCCTGTGTGGCGCCTTTTTTTATTTTTTAAGAAGATGAAAATGCATTCTTGTTTCCAGTGACTTATTTAGTTCATCTCGCAGAGATGAAAACTCTAATAGAAAATTAAGAGGCTTTGTATTTATTAATGGTAGATAGGTTGTAAAAAATGTTTTTCATAATCTGTCTTTATTTTTGATTGTTTACAATAATTGAAATTACGACATGCATTGTTGATTTTATGACAACAGGTGCTATATATTATACGGGCAATAGGTTATATGTGCGAATTTCACTGCACTTTTTTGCAACCAAAATCTGCGATGTTCTTCATTAAAATACATTTATTCATTTTAGCAGCTCATTTTACCTTTACCCTTTTAGCTGTTGTGGGGGTTTTAATGTTCTTATAAAAACGATTTGGTAGCTAAACATATTTTGATTAGCTGCTAAAATATTTTGTATTATTTTAATGTAGTATTTCTTAAAAGTAATTTAAACCTTAACCACCTAATCAACGAGCTCGTGTGTGGCATATTTTGAGCGATATGCCTATTGCCGTTAACTATTTGTTCAGTTAACTGATCTAGCTATTTGAATGAAACATATTTTATCTTAAACGTTTGTTTAATCCATTTAAGACAATTGTTTTAGCTTATGGAAAATGTTACGTTTAAAATGTGAACACAACTGTTTAATTATAATCAAAACTCCACTGCAACCGCTAAAAGATTAAAGGAAAATTGAGTTCAGTATGGACTAGACAATTTAGAAAATATAAAATGTAAAAAAAACAAATTAATTAAAAAATAAATTAAAAAATATCGACAGTCTAAATTTTGCAAACATTTTACACGATCCCTCAAATATAAAATAGCCTACATTATTTGATATAATTTAATATAAAATAAATTACCTATTTTATACAAGAATGATGAGACAATGCATCCGTATTCGTATTCAAAGGTGCACTTGGAAAATCTGCTAAAATTCCACGTTAACTCTAAAGTGCGAAAAAATGGTCAGGTGGCAGAAGTAGCCTATGACTCTATGAATAGTGAAATTCCTCTTTTCCTATTACACATAATTTCTCTCTGCAAATCGGCTCGAATTTGCTGTCATGTTTGGAGCATGACTCGGGTCTCGGAAAGTGTGAGCTCGAAACCAGATGTTAAATAATGTCTCTTTTTGATTCTCCGAGTTCGAATGATTGGAAAGAAGTTTGTGACACGGGCATTCTTCTCATATTTCAGCTCGGAGTCGGAGAAGAGGCTTAGTATGATATCGATTATATCTCACCATCACAGTCACAGACTCTAAGTGTTATAATCAAAGCCGGGTCTATGAGAGATTCGAAATGCTCACTGAGCACACATGCACAGTGTAACGTGATGTGTGTGTGGGTGGGGCGGGGGCGGTCTTGTCTATGTATGTTGTCCGTGTGTCTCTCAGTGCCAGAGACGCGTCTATATGGTTGTGTGAGCGTTGTGGAGTTAAAGATCTCTCCTGAACTCCTTTTCACAAGCATCTGGTTACGTTAGTGGTCACGACTCTATAATCCTAAATCTTGTCACAAGGCTACTCGCTTTGACTGGTCCTTGCAGACATGTTACAAAAGGCATGGAATATTTCGGTGCTCAGACCAATCAAATTAAACGAATATTCAAATATAAAAAGAAAATATGACAATCGACGGCATTTCTAATTATTAGAATGTACACTCTCAGAAAAAAAAGGTACAAAGGTGTGCCTTTTGAAAAGGTACCGCCCGTGACAGCTTCTGTACCTTTTTTCTGAGAGTGTATCTGAACAATCTCATACAGTATATATATAAAGCTTGCTCATGTTAATTAATTTATTATAAAATGTTACCTAGGTATAGTGGATCGTGCAGCTTATTAAAACAATTTGCATAGGCTACACGTTTTTAAGGCGTAATCTGGTCACCGGATCAATATTAGATCTAAATAAATATTTTAATTTAACATATCTTTTATTCTAGAATCTCTCTCGGTCTAAACGGATATGGTCATTTGTTTCTTGTCACTTGTTTCTAAAAAGTTCCTTACAGATGTGGTCTATCTGGTATAGGCTACTGTACGTGTCCAGGCTGTGAAAATTATGAGCGCGTATTCCTGACTCCGATAGCCCACAACGTGTGAGCGGCATATCACACTGAAATGGCAAACACACAGACATCTCTTTCACGCTTGAGCGTAGGGTGGGAGAAAACAGGAAGAATTTCCATGTGCTGCAGGCAAAATTTGCTCTGCAAATCCACACCTTCCCTGTACAAAAGCTCGTCTCTACTTGTAAGCTCGGACCGACATTTTTGCTCTATATGACAATTATAGTAATTTAAATGCTTTGGTGTCAACTACGTCCTATTTTATTTTAGCGGTACAACTGCACTTCCCAGTCTAATAAGTTTAGGCTAACCGAGACTTGTCATTTGCACTTAGGCCTACAGATTGTTGCTCTTTTGTTAGTTTTGATTGCTTATATTGTCCTCATTTGTAAGTCGCTTTGGATAAAAGCGTCTGCTAAATGACTAACAACACTAATAACACGCTTAAAGAATACATTCCAAAATATAAGAACTCAGTGGAAAACTGTAGCTACTGAAGCACCAATGTGAAAAAGCTATGCCTATCTTCGGACCAACATTATTTGTTGAACAGTGCTCCGAATTAAGATATCTTAGTTAATGATTACACACCATTTACTCCAGTTTACGGCACACACGCATACCTCCATGTGCTCAAAAGAACCAAAAGCGTACCCCCATCCCCTTAATCGCGACCAGATGTGAAGACCGAGTAATTGATTTACCGCCATTCAGCGGCCCTAATGCAGACTGAGATGGTTAATTGTGTATTTACTAATTTCTTCGGGTGAGTAGGTATAGGCAGCCCCATCTTGACACATGAATATTCCTCTGGGTGAATTACAGGAACTTTTACCATGGTTTACCGTGATGTCTATGCTTTGGAGTTTGACAATGAACACATCCTGTTTGTTGCTGCCGTGTGTTTTGAGTTTGAGCTCCGTCAAGTTAATTCTTTGTCGTCTAATTTTTTATCTTAAAATCAATTTTATACACCATCATTTTCGTTTCTATAACGTGTGAATATATTGACTTGACTTGACTTGACTTGACTCCCTCTCTCTATCTCCCCAGGCTACCTGTCACAAACATCTGAGCGCCACATACTAGCTTCCCAACCCGTCTCCTTGTGCGAATAATCTTCCCTGGCTTCCTTCGCCCCTCCAGGTTATCTTCCCAACGGATGCTTCGTTCCAGTGACCTTGCGTGCTCTTTTCACACGTCCACCAGTTTCTATCTATCTATCTATCTATCTATCTATCTATCTATCTATCTCTGTCTTAAGTTTAATATCTATCTATCTATCTATCTATCTATCTATCTATCTACCTCTGTCTAACAGTTTCATATCTATCTATCTATCTATCTATCTTTTTGTTGCAAAATATGAAATATATTTGAAATAACACTCAAATAGAAACCAAAAATGTATGGCCTATACCTTCAGTATGTAATATTATGTTTATTCAGCCAAAGCCTCAGAATGCCATCACCATCGCCGTGTCCTCCCGTGCTCTATTTATTAATATTATCTATGATCTATCTATCTATCTATCTATCTATCTATCTATCTATCTATCTATCTATCTATCTATCTAATTCACAACTATTTATTATCACTATCTATTTCACAACTATTATTATTATTATTTTTAATTATTATTATTTTTTGTCACTGTATTTTGTAGCCTACTGATGCTTCAGCAATATTCTATCCAAAACAATCACGTCCATAAAATTCTTTGAATCTGAATCGAGCGCACCGGAGAGTTCCCGCTTCTGTATTGGATATAGCCTATTGCACGCGACCTTGACAAACCCACAGCGAGGCTTGATAAACTGAGAGGAAATTCCAGACCGGCCCTCAGGGAGACCATCGGGTGAGCTCTAAGAGTAATTGGCCTTTCGTATACAAAAGGAAAAATTCTCTAGATTGTAATCGTCAAAGTAAGTCCCTATGCTGCTTTAGCTAACACAGATGCTAGTCCCGATATCAGATGAAGTTCAGTAATGGTGTATCTTTACGCTTTGCCAACAGATAAGACCCCGTTGGTGAAATGTTTGCTTCTGTGTACAATCTGTTTTAATGACATCATAAACTTATCGTGACACCTATAATGAAAAGCCATTATAGTGCACAAAGGTTTTTCAGTGGAGCGCAGTAGTTCAAGGGAATAAAACTAATTTCCCCTGCCGGACTGTAAACACTCGGCTAGCCAGGGCGGCAGCATCAATAGAAGAAGTGCGCATGGTAGGCTATATCACAAACATTTTCCCAAACTGCTGCAGACTTCCAGAGCAATTAGGGGCATTTTGCTTTGCATGGTGGAGGAAATAGCTCTCCACGCTGCAAAATGTCACAGAAAAGTTCCCGGGGCAAAAGCCTTTTTTTTTTTTTTTTTTTTAGCATGTGAGTGTAGCTAAGTGTCTTCCAGAAGTTCTAGTTTCCCATAAAAACGTCCACAGAGAGGGTTTGAATGTTCATCGGATGTTTTCACTGCTTTTTCTTTGAACAGGTTCACCAGACTGAGCTGTTGAGAAATTAATTTATACATTACATAGTCCATAAAGCAATGCTTAGCAAAGATACCTGATTTGTTAGTAATAATGAAATGTGAAAGTAGTTTTTATTTCAGGCCAATGCCAAGCAAAAATGGTAACTGGCAGTTCACTGACCTTATCTCCAGCTCATTACTCTGGACTTTGAGCTTGTAAATTTGAGCATAATTTGAAACACATATTAGAACATCTGGAGACATTCTTGGCAATTTAACGCCATGTCACAGTTTATTTATTTTGACTTTAATTGTTATTTAAGTTTGTTTGTGTGCATTTATCTATCTACTTATGTAGCCCCATCTTGGTTGCTTGGCTGTGAATCTGTGAGAAAGTTCAGGATTAACCAGATGGGACGTCAGAAGGGTAATACAACTAGTAATATCCTCAAATCTCTCTCACCCTTCATTACAATAGTTTAACGAGTGGCAGTAAGGAAACTGTGGTGCATCTGTTTAGCACAAGAAAGAAAAACATTTGAGAAATGCAGTTATTCCGGGCCAGTGGCTGGAGCACGTGCGTGAATACTGAGAGTAAAATTTTCACTTTTTGCCATCGGTAAAGACTGATGAAAGGCTCATGTCTTTTGAGATCCTCACATTTTAAAATTATCCACTCCTCACCCACATAAAGCATTCATCCCTTTGTTATCATAACCTGTTTTACATTCTTAAAAAAAAAAAGGTTCTATTTAAAACCAATAGGAGTTTCTCTCTGATGTCTTAAGATGTTTTTGTGGGTTATTCAAATACATTTTATTGTTGATTTTCTTCCATGAACTGGTGCTTTAGAACAAAGAAACCAATACTGATCTGAAGAAACAACTTTTTTTTTTTTTTATTCCAGAGAACCATATAAACAACCCAAGAACACTATACAATAAACATATTTTTTTTGACATGAGTAGAGGGTCTAGCAAAGAACTTTTATTTTTAATAGTCTATGGAAAACAATTAAGACAAAATCACAAATGACTTGTATTATTTGGGCAGAAGTATAAAAAAAATGACCTTCTTCACTCACTCATTTTTTAAAAATGCTTTAAATATCTGTTAAACCCCTCTATAATTTAATAATTTCTCTATACATAAAAAACATATAAAGAATTCAGATCATTGAGATCAGATCATTTTATTACAGGACAGTTGTTTGATTTCTCAACAATCTCATCTTCAGCATGTTTTCCTTAACTACATTTTAGGTTAAATGCAAATAACTTGCCAAAATAAATATGGCAAAGGTAAAATCTGGAAAAGTAGTAAAAAAGTGTAAGTTGCTAAAGCAAATATGCCTGAAATGTGAAAAAGTACTCCAAGCAGCATTACCATGCATGGTCCTCTGTGACCTTTGTGTTTATCTTGTCGAGATTTAGCTTTGGTATTGTGTACATATGATGAATATCCATTTGAAACAGATTCTTAGTCCAAGAATAAATCTTAGGGCTTAATTGTGATTTTAAAAAAAAACAAAACATCTGTTAAGATTTAGGATAACTGTGTGCCAGGCTGTGCTGCCATCGTGCTATTGAAACAATTTGCCTGAGGTTTTGTCATGTTTTCACATTAGAACATCCGCTCACCTTTCTTTGCTGAGCTGTGAGTCTTCCAAGAGGCTGGTGGTCAGATGTGTATTAGTAATGTTGTGTGACTCACGCCAGCTTCGATGTGCACACATGAGCAGATCTTTTGCAAGAGAGTCTGCTTTTTAAGCGCAATCTCTGTCCAAGTCAATCACCATGCACAAGGCTAGGTCTAAACTTTAAATTAACAGACCCGTGTGTGTGTGTGTGTGTGTGTTTGAAGGCAGAGAGAGTATTATTATGAGTGATGAAAAGTGAAATGAGCCTTTGTGAAATCCAGTCATAAAAATTGAATTTACTCTAAGTTTTGAATGAAAAAATCAAAAGTAGTGTCTGTGAATATTAAGCCTCAAAAGACTATTTAAATATGAATCCTACATGTTCTGCATGTCTCTGTGTGAATGAATGGCCATTTCGTACTGTGACGCTTGCAGTATTTTCAGCCTCTGCACTTCATGAGCATTTAACTATTTAATTTGGGAAAAAAACTTGTCACATATGGGCCATTCTACAGAATTGGTCCAAACTGCTGTCCCACAACCAAAAAAACACATTTAAAAAGCATTTAAGTATTCAAATCTTAGATGTTTACTAAGATCCTTCTATTCTCTATTGAAACCCACAATAATATTTAAAATATTAGTAAGCTTAATATATGTAAAATCTTCATTTATTGGGTACTTTCAATTGGGAGGTGGCTGTCCCGAACCCTAACCCCTAAATTTCAATTTATGAAAATATTGAAATTATTTTTTTATTTTTTTTCCATTGTTTTTAAAAATATCTTTTTGATTCTTTTAAAAAGTGAAGTTCAAAAAATATCTTTATTTTATATTTTCTTTGTAAATTATGAAACTTTATGTAAAAAAAAACAAAAAAAGTGTCCCGCATTTTCATGTCACTACCAAAACAGTGCACGTTTTAGTCGATTGGCTGAGACTGAAATTACACCCCTACATTTATGATCAGGAATCAGTCTCTCTCTCTCTCTCTCTCTCTCTCTCTCTCTCTCTCTCTCTCATAGCTACAGGGTGAGTAGATAGGCCCCTTCGTTTTGAGGTAAATGTGCTACAGGGTGAGTAGGCCCCATCATTGCAGGGCTCTACGCTTACGTTTCTTTTTAGGAGCGCTTGTGCTCCTAATTTAAAATAGGAACACGGTCAAAAATTTAGGAGCACCTTCTAATCAGTAATAAAAAATTCTGATAAAAAATGAACCTTCCCATTACGAGGTGATATTTGACTCCTTAAAGTGATTTACAGGGAATTTAGTTTTTACCTTTGTAATTGCATTTTTCTAACTTTATTAAAAGTGTCATCTTTTATGTCAAATTCAAAAAACTATATTTAGAAGCTTTTTAACATTTCTAATTAAAACAACAGAATAAAAACAAGTAGAATAAGAAGTAGAATAAGAATAAGTTACCAATCAAATGAAATCAGTATTTAAGAAATAAATTTGTGCTACAGAGTTGGCACAGAAGAACACACAAGTGGCTTGTAGGTGTATTTTCAGATGTTTAATGAGGCTCAGAGGTCGCATGAGTGCAATTAAATTCATAAATTCATGTTGAGGTTAATGTTTTAAATATAACATTTTGAATATAGAAATATTAAATGATTTAAATAACAGAAACGATATTTCCCAGAAAAATGTCAATACATAACAAAGTATTTTTGAAAAAAATACAAAAAAACATAGAATGTTTGTAAAAAACAAACAAATAAAACAATAATAAATAAATAAATTAGAGATGCGTTTGATTATTAAAATGTAATTAAACCATTAAAATG
>NW_015548288.1:1078242-1083072 GCF_001515605.1 Sinocyclocheilus anshuiensis
CCGGGGGGGGGGGGGTGACTTATTTCATAGGGCCCTAAAAATTTTATTTGTTAAACTTTCAATAAATTGCTGTTAGATTGTGTAAGTTTAATGATTTCAATTAATTAGACATGCTTTTTGATTAATACTGTTTTAATTTAACCATTAAAACAGAGTCCAGAAAAATGAAAATGGAAAAAAAGTTAATCCAGAAAAATTTAAACAGAAAAAAATGGAATTTGGAAGAAAATAAAACAGATTTCATAGGGCCCTAAGTACAAAATAATGTGTGCACAGAAGGTCTGCAGTGTTTGTCGATATACAGCTGTGTTGTCACCTCCAACCCATACCCCTGCCGCTCACAGTCTTAGTCCTTCAGGGAAAAGTTCATCAATATTTTGGGCAACCTTTGACATAACCTCTACAATTCAAACAATGGGATTCTGGGTACACTAAATGGCCATGTGGTTGGCAGGGCGGCGGGACTAATGAGGGAATGTCGTCTTGGTTTTACAGTTCAGACCGAAAGCGGTCAAGTGGAAAAACGGCCCCGGACTGCCTCACGCAAACTTTCAAAGAAGGGGAGCACACAATCCCCACAAGGGCTTTTCTTTCAGTCCATCGCTTCAGCAGCTCACTCTCTCTTTCCCACTCTCTGATCTCTCTATGGTGTCCTATTCATTTTCATCTCTATCTACTCAGCCTATCGAGGTCTTTTTTTCTCTTTTTCTGCTTCTCTCACTTCTTTCTCTCGCTCACACATTCTCTGTCTCTCTCTCTCTGGCTTTCTCTTTTATATTTGGCCAATTATCAGATTAAAGAACACCCAACTCAATCTTTTTTGATATAATGAGTGTTCCCCCTCCCTTGTGAATCCGTCATTAAAGAGACCGTTCACATTGAGTCTGTCATCAGGCCTTCTGTAATCTGTCTGCTGTGACTGAAGCCTGGTGACCATCAGTTTTGGTGGGTGTTTACAAATGATGGTTTTGTTTTGCTTTATTTTATTAAATAGTTCCAAATAATGCCTGCACGTCTTTTTCAAATCAGCTTGTTAACATTTTTTTGACATTTTGAATGTTTCACAAATGGTTTCAATCAGTTCCTTTTTGCTCTAATCCATTTATAGGGACACATACCCATACACCCCCCCCCCCACACACACACACACACACAAACTCTAATAAATGGAAGATGACAAGATGATTGTAGATCATCGCTTACAATGATATACTAGCCCACACTCCAAATTCCAGATTCAAAACTTAATAGGCAGAGCTGTTTGTTTCTTGGGTTCAGTCATTATCAAAGTCTTTAGATGCATTAAGTAATCATTGATAGATTTCTCCATATTCTCATTAGTTGGCTATTTGAACGATTGTGGTGTTTTCTTTAGTTTGCTTATGCTTTCAGATTTTATAACTGTTAGCATTGCAAAAGGGGTTGTGATTTACAATGCTTTGAAATTTGCTTTCATATTTCATCAATAAAAGAGAGAAAGCAAAGAGAGAGATCCCCTAAAAACCACCACTGGAGTTTTCTTGTCAAGGAAATCCTACAGGGAAAGAGGTGGTATTCCTCTCGCTCCAATAAACCCTCACGTGAGCATTGTGTGTCTGTATGAGTATGTGCTTTTCTTTTGAGGAAAATTAGGAGATTTGCAAAGTGTCCTGTAGTCTGTCTTTATGTCTGTTTACAAGTACCCTTTTCCAGTTGTCTGTCTGACCTTGACTGATTTGGCGAGAGTAGTCTAATAATATCTGATGCTTGTGAGTGGCAGTGTTGCGTGGGACAGCAGTGTTTCCAGTGTGGCTCTGGATCACAGTTATAGTCACGCAAGCTCTCAAGTGTATGTGTGTGTATTAATATGTGCTTTTGCACCTCAGCCTGCACTTTGTGTGTGTGTGTGTGTGTGTGTGTGTGTGTGTGTGTGTGTGTGTGTGTGTGTACTACATTCAATCGTAATGTGTTTGTGTGTGTGTGTGTGTGTGTGTGTGTGTGTGTACTGCATTCAATCGTAATGCTTATCTGGGCTTGACCCCAAGAAATGCTGATTCTGGATGTGATCTCATTGCCGGCTGGCAGGAATTCTAACAGCAAACTCACTCCTGCTTTTCAACACTGCTAACAGTTTGAGTTTGGGTAATTATACGTTCTTGTAAAGCAAGCATTATGAAATATTCCAATGTTTTCCTACTTTGACAAATATTTGCGGTGGGCCTAAAAAGTATTTGCATGCTATTTGACACTTAAAATGTCTGAATTTTCTCCGAACTAAATTCATGGGTGTGTGAAAGTTCACACAGCTGTCCTATGAGAATGACTGCCGTCGTTGTTTATCATATTGACAATAAACATGTTCCACTATGTATGACAACCAAAAAGTGTCCAGGAAATTTTGTCTTAATTTTGAACAGCGTCTTTTGCTTCATATTTTGAAACAGCAAATTAAATTTTGTGAAATGTTATGATAGAGAAGTGTGCTTTATACTATCCTATTTGAAAATAAATGCAATATTTGATATTTTGTTACATAATGCACACATATTTACTGATTTGAATGGTTGCTTAAGTGTCCAAATGCATATCTATATCTATATGTGTGTATGTCCACAAGGATAGTAAAACCTCTTTTTTTTAACGCAGAAGTTTTGAGGGTTAGATAGGGATAAGGTGAAGGGACAGAATATACAGTTTTTACAGAATAAAAATCATTATGTCTATGGAAAGTCCCCATAAAACACGGAAACCCAATGTGTGTGTGTGTGTGTGTTCATTCATGTGTGGTGGCAGCCTTCAGAGATGATAAATGCACATTGCACACATACACATACAAGTTTCAGTAAGAAGGAGGGTAGTCCGATATTGAGCTGCTTGTCCTCCCACTATATGGAAAAGCATACAGATATACACAGACACACAATAATCCATCAATTAAAACCCTCCAGTTCAGTCGTAGAAAAATATGACTTAATTGATTCATGTCTGCAATATGTCAGTGAGGTATGTAAATTCAACATATGAAGCTCTTGTCATTAGAAATCCAATTTCCTTTTTGACTTCAGGATAGTGTCTGCTGTTGACTGAGCTCTGAGTTGTTGAGTCATCCAAGCCCAGTATTTTGTTTCCAATCTTGGGGGGAAATAGTGCAAGCGTTGCATGTTATTCACTGTAGGCAAACCTTCAAACCAACATCTGTGTGGAGCAGAGAGTTATTAGCAGAAAGTGTTTACCTCTTTCTCCTGCAGCATTTTATTAAAAACGGCACAAACCATCTCTGCTTGTTTCCAGGTCTCACTACAGAAAATTTGTGGGTGAGGTGAAAGGTGCTGGGCTTTTTTCTTCCTCCATTTGTGTGTGTGTAAGACCTTGGGGGATATCAGAGGTGTAACTCATCCAGATGTTTGTGGAAGTTGGAGCACATTTAAGGAAGTCATACACCCTTTAGGCTCAACAGGTTAAATGTCACAGGACGCACAGCAGCACCTTTGGAAAAACTGACAAGTTTTGTGTGCGTGCAACAGGAACAAGAGCCTAGCTCTTTGTTTAGGCAAAACCCTCCGTTTCACAGTGTAGGCTTTATTATACATGTGGCTGTTTACTTTTAATATTTTCGGACAAACTGCGGTTGTGCAGAGTTAGTCTCTCTGAACTCCGTTTCACTATGTCCTCTCTAAAGTTTTATGACCGTGTGCGAGGGAGAGCGTAAACGGGTCACGACCCGGCGCAGTTCTTTTTCTTTCAGAGGAGAAGATGGAAGACTTTGAGGGTCACAGAAAGTGAATGATCTGCTCATGACTGTGGAGAATGTGCATGTAATCTGCCACTGTGGAAATCAGTCAGACACGGTCTCTCTCTCTAACACACTCCCTTTCTCGCTCTTCCTTCTTGCTGCAGGTCCATAAAGCTGTGGTGGGTTGTAATTCGTCCCAGTAGAGAATGCCTTGGAAAAACAAAGTATGAATGTCTCACATTGATTTGAGTCAGGAATGTGTGTGTGTGTTCTTCTGCCAGACACAGATAGTCTGTTAAGTCATATTAGCAGTATATCATAAAATCAGTATAGACACCAAAAACTATTTGACGTTCAGCTAATAAAACTTTCAGTAAGTTCAAAAGAAAAACAACAGGTTTTATTGAAATAACTGACACCAAACTTGATAGGATGCCATACGGAAAGATAATAAAATGATATCACCATATTGTGGGAGTCACATACTGTGGATCAGGAGAATCACACATCGTGGTTTGTGAATCAGATGCAGTTTTATGATTTTCCATTGACCATCTCTCATAATTGCATGATTGCATGTTATAGTTTTTTTTTTTGTTTTTGCCCTCACTCATTCTCTTCCAGTAAGTCAAATGACTGCAATGAAAGTCTATCAAACAATCATGCAACTTTAGACTTTGTAAATATACATTTTAATATGTGGCCTCATACACCAGAAATGTCAACAAATTGTTATGTTTATGTGTCCTACACAGACACAGAGGATAAAGGGACAGTTCATTTAAAAATTAAAATATTAGACATTAACTTATATTGCACACTGAGACATTCTTCGAAATATCTTCTTTTGTGTTTCATGGTAGAGAACGTCATACATTTTGGAGCAACATGAGGGTGAGTAAATGATGACAGTATTTTCATTTTTGGGTGAACTATCCCTTCAACAACTGTCTAGTCTAGTGTACCTCAGCATGCGAATGTAGGTGTAATGTGTACATAAACTTAACATGATTATATGTATTTTGCACTCATTCCCAAAAAAGTAACCCAGATACTGCACAATAACCCAGAGACTGATAAACCTTTGACCTGATGCTGTGTGTATGTGTGTGTGTGTG
>NW_015548288.1:1083082-1101885 GCF_001515605.1 Sinocyclocheilus anshuiensis
CTGTTGTGCTCGTGTTACGTGCTTGTGTGCACATTTTGTTTTAGGTAATTTATCCAGCATAAATAGATCATTCATATATCAATAACAGAGAAATGTAAATGGAATTCCCCAAACTGCAATTTAATGGCTACAAAAACTGCATGTTCACTATGTTTCCTTTGGCACAACTGCTGAGATTATGTGTGAGTGTGTGTTTGTGTGTAAATGCATATGTACTGTGTACATGTGTGTCTGCGTGTACAGCTCTATGTCATGCTAAGTGAAGGATTTTCTTGCGTTTTCTCAGCCTAGATTATTTTTTGGATAAAACAACAAACACTCTGGTCAAACAAAGCTGAGAATGTTGTCTTAGGCTCTGGTGTACTGAACTATTAGTGAAGGACAAGCATATGTTTTGTAGAACCTGTCAGAAATGCTGTGCAAATATTATTTCAATGCGAAGATGAATAGAGGCATGTGCACTGGCAAATAACAGAGGTCTGAACCTCCTAATAAAGA
This sequence comes from Sinocyclocheilus anshuiensis, assembly GCF_001515605.1. Taxonomy (NCBI): domain Eukaryota; kingdom Metazoa; phylum Chordata; class Actinopteri; order Cypriniformes; family Cyprinidae; genus Sinocyclocheilus; species Sinocyclocheilus anshuiensis. Next base: position 1,083,581 of record NW_015548288.1, read on the forward strand.
ATTATAGATGAATTATCAAAAACAAACACAGGATAGTGGCTATAATCTGCATACAAACAACTGTCGAAAAAGGAACAACATGCTCAGGGAAAGACACATTATTTTATTCGGTAGCCAAGAAACAAACACAAGCATGTAGAAAAAGGATGTTCATTTAAGTATTAAAAAATAAAAAACATGTTGGGAGATTTTTCAGTTGCGGGTTGATATTTTGCTGCCATTTTTCATAATTACACACCATATTATACTGTCCAGCAACATACAACTTGTCCTATTAAAGTTAAATGAAATGGTAAACCAGGTTGACCTCATCTACAGCCCAATATATAACCAATAAACACTTGTTTTATTGGGGTGTATAAGTTAATCCAGGTAGTTAGAGTGTGCACAGACATTTTGTTTTTATGTGCAGTCTTTTTAGTAATGGACTCTTTTCACACACTGTAAAAAGTGAATAACTGTTACTTGAAGGCGCTATTTCTTCCTAGTCTGACCCTAAACTTTTAGTTTAGGCCAAATTAGTAAAAAAAAAAAAAAAGGTTGATATAGATTTTACTTTTTTTTTTTAGAGTGCATGGTGTTATTTAAACAGATGGTCTATAAAACCCTATATGATGACTTTATTTCAGAAATATGCAGACTTCAGAAACTAGGTGATTCATGAATGAAAATTTGACCGAATAAATATTTGCCATTAGAACAAATAATGTTCCAGATGTTATAGATTCTGGTTGTCTTTCTCTGGATGTTTCATGGATGGGGAGACAGAGGGGAGAAATAAAAATGGAATGAAAATGTGAGTGTAGAGGTTTCAAAGAGAGCTGTGGGTTAAAGAGCATTGCATTACACTGGGCAGCTGGTGAAATTAATGCTTACCACCCACCCATAGAGCCCTCCAGCCAAAAAGCTGCAGAGAGTGGACTAAATCACAACCGCGTGTTTCTATGTGTGACTTATGTGAGTGTGTCTGTACATGTAATTTTTTTCCCCACTGTATTCTCACTTTTAAAATCAAAAATCATGACATTTTTTTCAGTAAAATATGATTTTCTTATATAAAAGACTGGTAATAAAATTGATAATAAACATTTGCATTTGCACACTCACATACACATGTGGTGTGTGTGTGTGTGTTTAATACTAGTGTTTAATGGTGAAATATTGGGCTGTAGACAAGGTTAATCTGGTTTACAATTTAATTTAATAAAATAGTTACATTTAATTTCATAAAATTGTATTGTAAATTTAATACAATTGCATGTATACTATGTATACATATATGAAGAAGTCTCCTATGCTTACCAAGGCTGTATTTATTTGATCAAAAACATAGTAATTTTGAAAATTGTGAAATATTCTAATTTAAAATAGCTGTTTTCTATTTTAATTGTATTTTAATTGTATTGTTTAATTGTGTGTGTGTGTGTGTGTGTGTGTGTGTATTTCAGTGTGTGATAGTGTAACATGCAAATCAAGAGGTTGATTGATGACTAAATTAATGTGTCAGTGAGAAGGACAGAGAGAGAGAAAGAGGGGTGTTCTATAGCCAGGATATAATTTAAGAGTCGAAATCTGGCAGCTGGTTTGTTTGGGAATAGAAATAGATTTACAGGACACTGAGAGAGAGCAGCAGTTAAGCAAATCTACAGGTCTTCAGCCACACGGCATCTCACATATATAACCAGTCCCCCCCTCCCCAGACTCCACTCCAACCTCCTCCTGTGATCCATTCAAAATCTACACTCCTCACGCACACATCCAAAGACGCACGCACACTCCGACCACCCCGAAGCGTCAACCTTCAGTCGTCTTGGAGACCCCAACTACCGGCTCAGTTCCAGCCATGTTGTGACGGGACGTAGGAAGCATGTGCTGCCTTGGGAGGAAGTATCAAATCAAACGGCATCTTTTTCTACTTTAGGAAGTGATTCCGCCTCGGTCAGAGGTGCTTTACGCAGACGTTTAAAATGGGCCCTTTGGAAGAGGGGATAAGCAAAAACAAAAGCCTGCATTCATCTGGCCCACATCGGGAAACATAATGTTATTGCACAGGCTCACTTTTTACCTAAGCGACAGAGAGGGAGAGGGGCCGCAGTCACTGTCAGAGAAAAGTTGACATTGAGCACAAACCTTTTTTTTTCATTGAATTTATTTCAGATAAAGTAATTTATCAACAGACACAGACTGGAATCTGAAGGAACATACTTTCAGCAGACTTGGGACAACAAAGTCACAAGCCAGGGAAGGCAGGCAGAATTTGTTAGCCATGAGGAAATGCAGTATGATATGACTCTTTTTCTGCAAAGATTTACTTTGAGCCGCTCTTGCAGGATTCCACTTCTGTTTTCCATTCCGTTGAAAAAAAAACAACATTTTTTTGTAGTGAACGTGCAAGATTTATACGCCATTTTCAACCTGCGTGACAACCTCTTTTTCTTCTGCAGAATGCAAAATAACTGTTTTTGTCCATGCAATGAAAGTCAGTGGGGTCCAAATCAACATTGGACAACTGTAACAGTTGTAAAATTCTTCCAAATTTTTTTTTTCATTGTATGAACAAAAGAAAACACAGACATTTTCCAAAACATCTTGTTTCACAGAAGAAAGTAAGTCATGCAGGTTTAGAATGACATAAGGGTAAGTAAATCAGAATTTTCATTTGAATTTATCAAACACAGCAAACTCAAAGGATCGTGTCATGATGTATGCTAAATAATGCAGTTAGCTTCCCGTCAAGGACAGCAGTACGACTGTGTGCTTTGGCATTTGGCTAATGCTGAACATGTTTCAGTAAACCTTGTAACCTTGGAAATGCTTCAAGAAGGCTATCGCATCCCCCCATCATACTTCATAAACCACTTTGTCTTTACTCGCTGTGTAGTTTTTGATCACTATCTTGCACATTGTCAAAGCCCAATAGACCTCAAATCTGTTTCAGGGCTTGTTGGGATGTTACTGTGCTGTTCAGAGGGGGTTCCCTTCTTAGTAGCTGAGTGGAACAAAGTTGCTGCTGTTTCAGATAACGATGGTGTGAGCAGAGGAAGAGTTCGCATGTACTCCTTTGTTAGGGTGAGCCTTGTGTTACACTTTCACCACAGCCTGGAGAAACCAGTCAATGACTGATGAAATTACGGCATCATGCTCGATCCAGAAGAAGGAAATGGAGAAGGGAAGGAACATATTGGGAAACAGAGTAAGAGGCAGACTGAAGGAGCAAGTCTTCATGGGTGGTTCCCTCTGTTGTCTTTGGTTTAGTTGAATGACTGACAAGGGTGTCATGCAAATGCGAAGTTCAGAGAGCAAGAATAGACAGGAACTCTAAATGTCTGCTTTCAGTGGCCACACATGTACACGTGCACTTTCTCTCACACATACACATTTTTGACAGCCGTCCACAAAATACTTATTTTACCAACAATGTCTACAATTGTTGGATTTCTTTCTTCTTAAAAAAAATAATAAAAATGATGGATAGCCTGTGAAACAGATACTGGAAACTATACGAAACTTTAGCTTGGCTAACAAAAATTGTGAAAATGTTTTGTCAGTTAACCTAAAAATATACTTAATGTGGTAATATCTAAAGGAACTGGGGAGTTTCCAAGTAAAACAAAAAAAATATAAAAACATTGTTACACCAACAAAACCCAGGTAGAATTAGCTACCAGATGCAGAAGCCAATATTCAGTTTTTACAGTGACTTTCTCATGGAAATGGACTATATGACTCAATGTTTAGTAAAGGCTATTAAAGGGCAAAGCCTTTAGCCAGAGAGAGAGAGAGAGAGAGAGAGAGAGAGAGAGAGCGTAGTCGTGAGCCTCTGGTTAACGTCCAGTGCGGTGCGCGGTGTAGATTACCTACTGGTGTCACTGTGATGAATGGCCCAGCATAGTGTGCTAAAATGTTTATGCTTCAGTGGTGTTATTGCGTGTAACTGGCGTCCACAATCAGGCTGTTTGGGGAAATACGATTCAGTCAGTCATTATAGCAGACATGAAAGGTAGGGAAGTGTGTCTGTATTAGCCAGATTTGAGCAGAAAAATAGTAGCATGTACATATAAAAACACAGAAAGTAGCCTACAAGATTTGGCCCACTGTTTAGTGAGAATATTTTATTGCACTTTCTATGCCATAAGCATAATCATTTAAAAATGCAGGTTTGCAGAAGACTTCTCAAAATTATTATTTCAAATAATATTGCAATTGTAATTTATTTCAATAATTATTTACTAATTTAAAGGAAATAAGGACTAATTATGTGTGCCAAATCAATGCTGATGACTTAATAGGTGTGTTTATGCAATATTATAGTGATGGACAGTTTTTGCTTTTCCAGCTTAATCATGCACATGTAATAACTGACTCTCTTCCAGGTGCTTTAAACCTATCATCTCTAACAAAAGCAGATATTGCCCGGCAGTACATGTGCTGAAATTGCAATTATCTGCTGTGTCTGTCATAATGGCTGTGGAAGTTGGTTTACACTTGAAATAAGACATGTATATTTCAAATGAAAGGCTACTGTGCAGAGTCTAGTCTATTTGATATTATTTAAATTCTATTTTTAAGCATTATCAATGAGAAAAAAAAATAAGAAGTGAAAAAACAGTGTTAAGCAATTTTCACAACCTTTCCACAGGAATCGCTTCAGTGCAATGACAACACAGGCAGCAGGGCAGACAGGAAGATGTATAATATAGCAATGGACAGTGTTTCAAAAGCAAGTACCGAAAAGAGAGAAAGGAGACAACGGTGAAACAGAAATAGAAGCAGAAAAGGGATAAAGAAATAAAGCAGAATTGACAAAAGACAGAAAGAAAGACGAGAAGAAAAGAGAAAGCATGAAAGGAAGAGAGAAGTAATTGACTGAAGTTGGGTTGCAGAGAGACTAGTGGGTTAGTGGGCTCTCTAACTCTCTCTAATTGGAGCTGTATTCAGACCTGCCTTTAGTTCTCAAACTTGCTAATGGAGCATAAAACTCACACACACATACACACAAACACACTGTTCGGCTCTATACAGCTACAGAGGATAAGTGTTGCTGGGCTACAATGTGAATAGATCAGAAAGGGATTCAACACCTCCCATGGAGGGCATTCACTGCCTTATTACATCTCTCCTCATAATACCTCTCTTGCTTATTCACACACACACACACACACACACACACACACACACACACACACACACACACACACACACACACACACAAAATGGATTCTAAAAAGTTACATTAGTAGAGGATGTAATCAAAGTGTGTGTGTGTGTGTGTGTGTACCTGGTATTTATCACGTTATGGGGACCAAATGTCCCCACAAGGATAGTAATACTAGTACATTTTGACCTTGTGGGGACATTTTTGAGGTCCCCATGAGGAAACAAGCTTATAAATCATACAGAATTAGTTTTTTTGAGAAAGTAAAAATGCACAAAGTTTCCTGTAAGGGGTAGGTTTAGGGGTAGGGTTGGTGTAGGCACATACAGTTTGTACAGTATAAAAACCATTACGCCTATGGAATGTCCCCATAAAACATGGAAACACAACATGCGTGTGTGTGTGTCAGGTGAATTTTGTTAAACTTGTGCAACTTATTTGCGAAGCGTTTTTATTTATTTTTTATTTTTTTGGTTGATTTTGTAGTATTTTAATATGAAATTCCAGAAAAAAATGATGAAGTGTCTTTGATTTTTGACAGTTAACCATTTTATTGTTTACATGGTTTACAATGTGCTTCTAAACGAAAACAGATCTCATTGTAAAAACTTTTTGTTCAAACAACCTAAATGTGCTTCACATCTAAATTAAAAATATTATCAAATCAAACTGACTGCAATTTGTTTCACCAAAAGTCATTGTTTTTGCATAAAACATGGAAACACAACATGCGTGTGTGTGTGTCCAGGTGAATTTTGTTAAACTTGTGCAACTTATTTGCGAAGCGTTTTTATTTTTTTTTTATTTTTTTGGTTGATTTTGTAGTATTTTAATATGAAATTCCAGAAAAAAATGATGAAGTGTCTTTGATTTTTGACAGTTAACCATTTTATTGTTTACATGGTTTACAATGTGCTTCTAAACGAAAACAGATCTCATTGTAAAAACTTTTTGTTCAAACAACCTAAATGTGCTTCACATCTAAATTAAAAATATTATCAAATCAAACTGACTGCAATTTGTTTCACCAAAAGTCATTGTTTTTGAGGGTGAAATCAGATGGAAATATCTCCTTAAGGTAACTGTGCAAATTATAAAAACCTTAATTAATTAGTCTTAATTTGCATCATGAAACTGATATTGTGGCTTTCAGCCACTTTGTTATGGCTCCAGCCCTGATCTCCATGACCTTTAAACCGCACTTGATAAACTTCTAACTGGGAATCTTGGGTCAAACTCAGCATTGCCACAAGATCCTATACACTTGAAAACAAAGAAGAACATTTCCAGGACTTTGAATGTTTCCAGTTTTGTAAACTGCAGTTTGTTTAAGTTTTGTAAACTCCAGTCTCTTGGTGTGGTTTACTGGTCCTACTCATCCAATTTTCTGTTCTTTATATTTAAATTGGTTTAGAATTGTGGATGTAACAACATAAATTATGCCCACCAATGTTTGTGTATTGTTCTTTGGTCTGATGCTGGCCACAAAGACATTCACTCATTGTGTAGTCCACTCAATCTTCAACTTCCTGTCTTTTTCCCCCCCTTGTGGCTTGTAAAGAATATAAATTAAGTGGAATTTTTGCTGATGAAAGTTACAGGATAAAATTGTTAACAGTTTTAAAACTCCTGATTATGGAATTTCTTTTCCACATTATTATTATTATTATTTTAATTATTATTATTATTGAGGATGATGATGATGCATTTTTTAATAGGTTTCTTACTGGAGACTTCGAATTAAAATAATACTGGTATACCAGCCATACTGATATTAAAGTAATCTATTTGGAACAACTTTAAACACTTTATTTTAATGTTTATTAAATAGAAGAGATAGAAGCAATTTCGTTTCCCTCAGTACCAGCGTCTTTTTCGTGATCCGTAATTTGGTGACGCAATTATTCTATTAGTTTGGAACACATAACAGACTGATTTTCATAATTTCATGAGCAACTGCAATATTGCTAATAATATAATGGCTATTTTAAATAGCAGTGTTTGTTAGAATTGTTATTGTACTGTCACTCGTGTAAATATATATATAACTATTTATTTAAACATTGAGAATTTATTTCCTATTTTATAATTATTTTATAAAGCACATGCGTCTGAGACCAGATACTGATTTGTTTAAATTGCACAGAAAATGCAGTGGTTTTCGTATTTAAAAGGCCTGTGTGGTGAAATAAATGCAATTATTAAATTACGACCATAATAGTAGCCTACTCGAATTTTATAAGATAAGCTTCAGGCACCATTAGATTAGCCTGTTATTGTAACATTGTAAATCGTAATGAAAACGTGAATCACAAGGTAGTTATGAGCACAGCACTGTTATGCACGAAAATTGTTGTGTGATGATCAGTGTTCAACAGCAACATCACAGGTCGATTTAAAATAATTATTTAGATAATTCTATACATAATGTTCCGCTTGTAAATTATGCTGTATAAAATGACTAAAAATGGAAATATAGTTTGTGGGCTGCTTTCAAAGCAGTCTATATGATAAATCTGTTACGAAATTTGTTAGCATCCACTCAGTTTGAACACAGTCACTGTCAGTGTAGAGGAAGTGTGTGTTTTTGCTTGATTATATTTGATGTGAGCCCGGTCTCATGAAAATACGTATCAATTGCACGAATTTCTGTTTCTATTTGGCTCACTATTTTTACGCAGAAACTGACTTTGGCGTGCATGTGATACGCACATATTTGACGTGCATATGATACGCAGTTTGGCGTAGCCTGCATATAATACGCACCTACCCAACACCCCTAAATCTAACCGCTGCATCATATGCGCGCCAAAGTCAATTTCTGCGTACAAATAGTACGCCCAACAGAACATCGTGTTATTGAAACGCACTTTCATGAGATCGGGATTCGAGCAATGTAGGTGGTCAACAAAATAATTAAAAAATAGGCCTAATAATATTATTATTTTTTATTTTTTATTTTTTTAAGCACAATAACAGCTTTATTTTAGTGAACTTGTTTGTGTGTTATATACCGTGTGTGTTGATTGCCTCTCTTTATTTTGTCAGCGAGAAATAAGGACAGGTGGAATTAAGAGATGGAGTACCTCTCCCCGTCTTGCTCTGTCGCTCATGTCAGGTGGTGTGTGTGTGTGTGTGTGCGCGCAGAGATGATTAGGCCTATTATTTAAAATATATATGATTCAATAGCTACCAAAGCTTGGTATTAATTATGCTATTTTAAATGGGCGTCTTGAAGTCTGGATTTTTTTTATTGGTCGGGTTTGAATTCTAATCGGGATAGCATCCTCTTTAGCTTGTCCGCTAGCATTCTGACCCCACGCTCGCATAGTAACCATCTATAATTTATGAACCTGACAAGATGAAAACACTATAGTAGAGCTTAGCACGCAAACAGTCCTTGAATTTGCACGAGCTATAGGATTGGTGCACAAAATAAACTCTGGACCTCTCCAAAGCAGTCTAAAAAATAAAGTGGAGGAATTATAGGCTAAGTGATGCTACATATGTGTTCATTTAATTAAACTGTATCTGTTTATGCATGTACTTTTGTTTTTATCTAATAATTTTACCTTGGTATATTTAACAGAAATTAGACAATTACATTGTTTTAGGAGAATGTTCCTTTTCAAGTATTTCATCTATGAGTTGTCACAAGTTGTCTGAATGAATGAATGAATGAATGTTTGGAGGGAAAAAGGAGTAGCCTATTCACCCCTTCACGTTTATCTCCAGCCAATGGTTACATCATAGTGGCACTACACTATTTGTGTGCAAGTAAGCGTGCGAGCGTTTCCTGCTCCATTGGCCTACTGAACTGTCTCTACTGTACATTTCCTCTGCGTACAATCCAGATAGGCTACTCCAGATTTCCATTAGGATCACAAACATCACAGACAAATACAGCTTTAGAAAAATTGGTCATTTGGTTTTATTTTTCATCAAGATGACCCAAGTTATAAACCGCATCCGTGGTGCACTTTGATTGCCTAAATATTTTTCATCTGCACTCTTTAAAATATAGGTGCGATGCCATAGAATAACCTTTTTGTCTAAATGGTTCCATAAAGAACCTTTAACATCTGAAGAACCTTTCTGTTTCACAAAAGGTTCTTTGTGGCGAAAGAAGGTTCTTCAGATTATAAAAAGGTAAGAAAGAGATGGTTCTTTAAAGAACCTTTGACTGAATGGTTCTTTGTGGAACCAAAAATGGTTCTTCTATGGCATCGCTTGAATAACCTTTTGAAGCACCTTTATTTTTAAGAGTGTTGGTTGGTCTCAAACATTTTCTATTGTGGCCTTAATTGTCGTCCCTTTGAAGACGTTTATCTATAATTGCAGACCATTATCCCGTATAAGCATCCCAACATCAGTTGATTATGATGGCTATGGCATTTGCTGAAGTTCAGCAAACTGGCCTCGGCATCTCCACACACATGCACGCCCTCTGTGAATCTGACCGATTTCTTTTACTATCAATTGGATCCTGGTCCTCACAAATGACAGCAGAAGACAAAAAGTAAAAGAGTTATAGCAGTGTTGTATACTCCCATGGACAGGGCCAGCTGGATCAAATCACGCCGATTATTATCACTGACCTGGGCAGGGAAACACCGCGTTTCTCACCCCATGACACTATGCTGCTGAGTAATTATGAAGATAAATGTGGGAAACAACACATAGAGATATGCCATAATGAGGAATCGACATCGCCGTTTCTGTTGTCTGTTAGTGAGGAGTGAATAAAACAATAATGTAATTACGGGCTAAGAAAAATCACATTATCCTCTTAAAAATACATATGCCTGCCTTTCAATGTATCACATTGATCGAGCGAAATATGCAGATTATTTAATACAAATATTGCAAATTAGCAAGAACATCACTTAAAGTGTAAGCTGAATGACAGAATATCTACACTGTAAAAAATGACCGTGAATTTAACGGTAAAAGACTGTAAAAATGCTACAGTAAAAACCTGTTAAATGGTTAACGGTAAATTCCCCTACTATATACGGTGAAAAACTGTATTGGACATTACATGTATTGGACATAGTATTTTAGTGTCATTTTAGAATCACATTATGAGGCTTTCCTCTTTATTCTAACTGCTATTATTTATATAAATAATATATTTCCTCAAAATACGAATTCAAAATACGAGCACAATTACTGTGCTCAAGCTTAGGAAAATAAAAATCGTTTAATCAAGCACGTAACTCTCTTGACCTGCAAAGCACCGGCCAGATTTACAGTGTTCTAAACATTGTAATTTAATTGATAAAAACGTAAGAGTGTCGGAGCACCAAAACCTGTCAGTTTTTCTTTTAAAAAAAGATGACCACAGTCGTTCAGTCACAGCTAGGCCTCAGTTGAACTGGACAGCCATAGGCATATAGGCTACTATCTTTTCCCAAACGCGTCCTTGAACAATAATCCTGGAGTAAAAGTCTTATAGCCTACTGAGCAAGTTTATCTCGTCATAAAGCTGAGACAAAATACTCTTGATGCTGCTTGTCAATTCAAAACAGCTCTCATGATAACTTTTACATTAGGGTTCAACTGGTCCTCCACTATCTCCATCTGTGTGTGTGTGTGTGTGTGTGTGTGTCTCACACATACGATTTTTCCTCGAGCAGTGCATGACGCTATCAAATGCTGCAACAGCAAAAACTGCAATCACTGACCCACGAACTGAACTGCACAATATATATATATATATATATATAAGTTGTATTATGCTGTTAATTTTGTCCTCGTTGGTCTTGTTGTTTGTTGTTTTTTAATGTCTTAAATGGCTCCCAAAGGTGGTAACAGTTGCAGTAGCTAGTTAGTGGCTACATTTATGCATTTTAATCCTGCGCTAGTTGTATTTGTTTTCAGGATACAAGAGGATCAAGACAAAGTGAACACCCGATTTCAGAGGCAAGAGAGTAAGAGTAATATTATCTTATTAGCATTTAAAGCTATTAAGACTATCAGTGAGGTAATTTCCACTCCATCTTATTTTGCAAAACAATATTTATTATTAATGAAAAACAGACCGTGTAAAAAATATCACACTCCGAGTATACAATATCAAAGAATGTACATTGTTTATTAGGCTACTGAGAAGTACACGTTGTATAAAAAATGCTCGATTTTCACTCTTGTGAATTTTCATTACAAAGTACAAATAATAAAATCAGCTTGCCAAACTAGAAAACATTTGTGTTTTCACACAAAATATATCATTGTAGATTTTTGACAATTTATTTCATAGCCTGTTAAAAAAAAAATGTTGTCCTGAGACGCCCTATAGCAGTGATTACCACAATCACATCGACTGCAAAAAGTTTGTGGGGGCGGGCGGAAATTAGATTGAACTATGTTATGATTGAAAAATGTTAACATAAATATATATTTTTTATATTTCACAGCTTGAATATAGGCACGAACGTGTTAATGTCCACCATCCAGCTGCGTGAAACAAAACAATACAAAAATAATCCTACCTTAAACACAGTTGTGAATCGCTTTATAATGTGACGTTTAGTTAAAAAAATTAACAGCCGCTAGTGCCACTCACAATCCGGTTTGCGTAGGTTTCGTGTAAAGACGTCGGTCCGTGCAAGACTCCCGGTAGTGGGTTTGGGGAGTGCTGAGATGCGAGGGACGGCGGAAGCACCGGGACCACCGGGGAAGTCCGTGAGGCACAATGTGAGTGCATGGGGCTTAAAGAGTTCCCGATAATGCTGTCTATGGAGAAGGGTGAACGGTGAACCGGGAACTTAGCCGCAGTCTGTATGGGGGAAGAAAGCCCGGGACTTAGAGGAGGATAGAAGCGGGAACGGGTGAGCTCTGTAGTGGTTGGCATGAGGGAAGGCGCTGGGATGAGTGTTCCGGTGTGAGGATGCCGGGACGAGGGCGGCGGCAGCTGCTGTTGCTGCTGAAAGGCGAGGAGCGTAGAATGTGCATGATAAGACTGAAGCTGCAGACCGTATCCACAACCATAAGGTCCGTAACCGTACGCAGCGGCCGCAGGGAGAAAGCCTCCGTGCTCGCGGAGAAGTTCAGGCGCCTGCTGGCGCTTAAAGCGTTTCCGGCGGCGTAGAAAACTCCCGTTATCAAACATGTCGGCGGACTCTGGGTCCAGTGTCCAGTAGTTGCCTTTACCGGGGTTCCCGGGCTCCCGTGGTATCTTGACGAAGCAGTCGTTTAAGGACAGGTTGTGCCGGATAGAGTTCTGCCAAGCTGGGAACTTTTCCCGGTAGTACGGAAATCTGTTACTGATGAAGTCACAGATCTCGCTGAGCGTCAGTCGCTTCTTGGGACTCTGGAGGATTGCCATGGTGATGAGTGCGATGTAGGAGTATGGGGGCTTCACCAGGTTGTTTTTACTTGCTGGTTCCCGTGCGGCGGAGGCATCCACACAAGACGGCGAACCGCTTAATAAATGTTTTTTTTTTTTTTACGGTGTAGTGTATATTCAGCTGCATGACGTTTAATGTGGACATAATGGAATTGTTGATGATTTCAGAAATGCTTAAAACATTCACTCGGTTCCATGTCTGCCTCAGTAGGCATCGCAGTTTGCGTGACACGGGGGAGTGCACTAACATCCGCGAAAAAAAGTCAGCTGTTAACTCGCATCAGTCACGCGGATCACGAAAGAGCATTCTAGCTTGCGAAAAAGCAGGGCACAGGCGCGCGTGTCCTATTCCGAGAGGCCAACATTGTCATATTAATATTCATAATTAATATTAGCAATTGGTATCTGGTCCGTTTATTTCCTTAAAATGTTAAACAAGTAGCATATTTGTGAGTATACTGAAATACTGGACGTTTCTGAACTGTCATGATTTCAATGGACCAGTGGTGTAGTCCTAAAGAAAAAAGTGGTTTACTATTACCCAGTAATATTACCCTATTACCCCCCCCAAATAAAGTTTCATTTATATAGTCATTTATTATATCTGAATAGTATTAAATAGAAAGGCTATCAAGTGTGAAACCTAATTGTTAAGATTAACAAAGCACTTACAAACATTGCATTAAAGACTTAAAAGGCGTATTGGTTTGTGTTATTTTCATTAATGTATTATTTGTTTGAATAAACAATTAGGCCTATCAAATATAATAATAGTTATTCATGTCGTATCTTCACTGCATTATTATTATTATTGACTGTAGTAATAATAATAATAATAATAGTAATAATAATAATAATAATAAAGGCTTTAGTTTACTAATAATTTTGTGGGCCTTAACTAAAAAACGATATCAGTCAAAAACCTCGCTCTGCCAATTAGAGTCAACTCGCTCTGCCAATTAAAAGAAGCAAAAAAAAACAAAAACATAGAGAAACTGCATATAAAGTTGGATACTAAAACAACTTGTGGTAGGAGTGATGAAAATATTCTTGTCCAAAAGACACAACGCTGACCCATAGAAACTCGTGTGCCCGACATAAAATAAAGGTCTTCTTCTCAAAATGAATTATCTTTTCCTTTTTTATTACAGTTCCATGTTGGTTCTGGAGGATGCAGTGGGTATAAGGGGTATTTCTGTATGATTGCAAAAACATCTGGTCCGGTTTGATGGCCGTTTTATGGTAACTCATGTGGTCAGGCTTGTGTATTTAACATTTATTTCATCCAGCAGTTATTAAGGGCTGTGAGAGTGCCATCTCGCGGCAGTTTACCATGTTTACCATGTTCATGTAAATTCTAGCTATACTGTTTTGGTTTCGGAATATTATTTTACAAATGTTTAAAAAATTCAGTTGTCTTGATTATTCTTAATTTAAGAATAATCTGACTGATAACTCAATAATATTAATATATTTATAATTACATTTATATACATAATATTAAAAACATTTTCATAATCAAAGCTTCTGGAACAAAACATTTATTTAATCAATCTTTGATTAATGTGACCGGTTCATTTTTTTTTCTATGTACTTTTGCAGTAGGCTATTTGCCTTGTGGATGTAGAAAGGGGAAAAAAATATGTCTTGATGTTATAGGGATTGATATTGCGTAACGTTGTTATACCAAAATCAAATAGGTTTAACTAAAATATCAAACGTTCTCCTAAATGGCGATGCAGGACTAATTAATAGGATGTGGGTTAAGTCAAAAGGCAATCATGCTTAATTTAGTGAAAGCAAAACGATATGTTAGCAGAGACTATTTTAACTCTGATACAAAAATGTTTTGCTACATTAGAGACAAATGCAGTAACTGTATCGTTTCTGCATATTTCGCCACAAAAAAAAAAAAACTAAATTAAATTGTGAAGATCGTGGTCAGAAAGTCAGAAAGCGTAGTGTGCAGCAAAGTGAACTTTCAGCAGGTCAGGACATAATAATATTAACCCTGAACAAGTAATGCAGAGAAATTAGTTTAGGTGAACAGAAGAAATTGTTTAAATACATTGGATCTGATTTAAAAAAAAAAAAAATAATATATATATATATATATATATATTTTTTTTTTTAAAGATAATCAGTAGCCTATTTAAGATACTTTGTCGACTGGATTGGATTGTAGGCCTACAGTATATTGACTGAGGAGGACAGTAGCCTATGCGAAATCCAGATCAGGACGTCACAATAACTGGCAGTGATGTTCCTATTGGCTGTGGCTTAATTATTCTGCGTGTCAGAGAGAACGAAATAGAGTTTTGAGAACCGGGGCGCAGTGAGCCGGGTCAGGGCTTGTATGTGGTTTAACAACATCTAAAGTGTTTCTAGTCCTGGAGGGGTGAGCAGGCGCTTTCCGTGCCACGGGGTACCATGAAAGCACTCCCCTGCCACGGCTGCTCTGGGTGACAAGTCCCATTAATGTATAGGGATTCGCACGTGCTCTATTCATTTCATATGCACGAAATAAAACCTGTTTAAAGTTATAATGGGTAGACCTATGTGTGCGTTTTGAAAGTGCTTGAAAAATCCTTCTGCTCTCCAACTAGGAGTAGCCTAATGTTTTTGAATGTGACATAGTAATAGCCTAGCCAGGCTTTCACAGTCTTTTTCTGTTAGGTTGCGTGTTCTAATCTTTCGAGTAGGCTAAGTGGAAAAATAATTTATTTCAAAATATTCCGCTGCCCTACCGAACGTTTACAGAAATTATTTCTAGATTTGCATCCACATGGGAAAAGCTCGCCGATTCTACCTCGTATAATTCTCTGAGGTGTTCTCTGCAATTCCAGACTTCATAATTTAATGCAATGTGAACATATATTATTATATAAGATTAAGCTCTTTATGATAAATTTATTTATTCATTCGTTTAACCAAAATATGTAACATTAACAACTGGACTGGGGTTGTTATTGTTGCCGCAGAATACACTTTATCTAGTTTTCCAGTAGATCACATATTTGCCTCTAAAAGTGCACGTAATTATCACTAGAGATATGGCGGGTTGTTTATAAACAATCTTCTATTAGTAAAATAATTGATAGTCTTATACTCTTGAAGACTTGGGTCCTATATGGGACCAAGAATAATGCCCGTCAGCATCTATCCGGTATTGTCCTATAACGGAACAAAGTGTAAATATTGTTCCACAGCTATAAATACACTTTAATTTATTTAATTAATTTTCCACAAAGCAATAGGCTAAGTCTACCATCAAATAGGACTACTAACAGATGTTAATAACGCTTATAAAAAGCATATTTATTTGAGATTGCATATTGATCTCATCTGAGGCAAAGTAAACATATAACTCAACAAAGTTATTAAATTAGGCTACATCAGAGGCCAGGATTTGAGTATCAGGTTTTCACGTAGGCCTAGTCAACGTATCGGAAAGACATTATTTCTGGTTAATATTATGTAAGTTAAACTTGTACCTTATATCCTTACACAAATACCGCACAAAAGAGACCCGACTATACGCTGGTTGAGCGTTATTCTTGGCTCAGACCAGACCAGTGCAGGCAGGCGGGCAGGAATGGTTTCTGGATCCAGCGCACTGCCCCCAGCCCACTGCGTCGCATTTCGGCCCTGTCGTCACTTCCGTCATCCTTTCTCGCTTCCATCTTGCTCTCCGCGCGTGTTTGCTGCTAGCGTGCAGGTCAGTGAGGAGCTCTAAAATACTCTATTTCCTGCACAACCACTCCTGGTTCCGAGGCTCAAGGTAAATAAGTACCTTATTTACCAAACGGGGCTGCTGTTTTGTAGGAATCACCCGCGGAAAGATGCTTGAATAGGTTCGGGTGAGACGGCTCTGCTGGGAGAGACCCAGGCCTGAGAGCGCGTGAGATTAGCACTGCTGCTAGCTCACTGCAAACAAACTACGAGCCTCCACACGCGATTCGATATGTAATGTTTTTACATTTACACTTACAAACCGAATGCTAATATCGTTTTAATTTGTTACGACTTTTCCGTCAGCGTTTAGTCTTATAAATTGGCTAACGGTTTTCTTTGTGGACCAAGAGCATTTGTTTATTCAGAGAGAAATCCCGTCGCATTGTTTTGTATTTAAAACGTTAAATGGCTACATAATAGTGTCGGACTGGAAGTGTTACGTTGCGGGTGTAAAAACTAACTACCTGACTTGACTTGATTCAAGTGGTCAACAGGCCTGACAACAAGCTCCATCATTTGCTCTTTTTTTTATTAGCCGCTGCACAGCAAATAAAAGTAGTTTCTGACTTGTTCTGTGCGTTTGAAAATGAACAAGGGCGTGAGCTGGGCGATTTAGTAATGGCTGTGCATGTGTGTGTTGGAAGTTTTCTTGTGGACTAATAAGATGTTTGTCCGCTGAATGTCATTCAGACCGCACCCCTACAACTCATTTGTGCTTCACTACACAACATCATTCACTTACTTCTGTGTGTCTTACAGATGAAAGAAACGATAATGAACCAGGAGAAATTAGCCAAGTTGCAGGCACAAGTCCGCATCGGTGGAAAGGTAAGAGCTTATAATGCAAAAACCCCCACTGAAATTTGGTTAATGTGTATTTACTTCATAAATGTCTAGTCAAATAAGAGTAGTTCCTCACTGACACATTAATGGTATTTTGTTTTGATAGGGTACCGCCCGCAGAAAGAAGAAGGTGGTCCACAGAACGGCCACTGCTGATGACAAGAAGCTTCAGTTCTCCCTGAAGAAATTGGGAGTAAATAACATCTCTGGCATTGAGGAGGTAAGGTTTGGTTTTGGCTGAATACACACATTCTGTATTTAAAAATGTCTAAAATCTCTTTCCGTGTACACTTTGTCTTTCAACTGTCATACTGTTGCTTTGCAGGTGAACATGTTCACAAACCAGGGCACGGTAATCCACTTCAACAATCCCAAAGTGCAGGCCTCACTGGCAGCCAATACCTTCACCATCACAGGCCATGCCGAGACCAAGCAGCTGACAGAGATGCTGCCCTCTATCCTCAACCAGTTGGGCGCTGACAGCCTGACCAGTCTGCGCAGACTTGCAGAGGCCCTGCCCAAACAAGGTGTGTTCAGTTCTCGAAAATGGGTCCGATTGCAGTGGCAGTGTGTCACATAGGGTTGGGTATCGTTTGGGTTTTTTCTCGATACCAGTGCCAAATCGATACTTTTAAAACGGTTCCGGTGCCTGAAAGATTAAAGAATAAATAAATAATTAAAAAATCCCCCCCCAAAAATAATGGATTGGCCATTAGAATAGAAATAGAATAGAGAGTGCAAATGTTAGAGGGTCAAGTTTTTTAATTAAAAAAAACAAGCAGGTAAAATTAGAAGTAGCATTAGAATAGAGTGCTAGAGTTAGAGGGTCAAATGAAGATGAAAGAGATGTTTTCAGCTGATTCTTGAAAATATTAAGGACTCAGCTGCTTGGATTGAGCTGGGCAGGTCATTCCACCAGGAGGGAACAGTTAATGTAGAAGTCCATGAAAGTTTTACCATAGGTAGAATGCAAAATGTTTCAATACAAGCAGTTCAGTCAAATGTAATTTATGCAATATTTCAAACCTTTAACCCACTTGGGAAAATCAACCCATGGCAACAGTTTAAAAATAGCCCAATTCTGTGGAAAAAACGTGGACTTGGCAACCCTGCATCCAACAAGAGCTACCGGAGTCAGCTTTGACTGATCACAGGTCGAGAATAAGGAGAGATGACTGACAAGACCATGCTGGAGTATTTGCTGCTCAACAGATTCTGAGC